>NC_092805.1:47535064-47631146 GCF_040954645.1 Diabrotica undecimpunctata | reverse complement strand
AAAAATAATAATTCTCCCAAATTATTTTCGACTGTTGTAGATTTAATTAAGACTGAATGTAATAGTATTACAGAAGATAATTGGAAAACATCTATAGAGCATGTCAAAAAACTAGAAGAAAATTACTTACAGTTCCAAAACATTATAAATATAGTAGTTATAGATTTAAACGATAGAGATGATAGTGATACCGATTTAAATGTAGACGATATTTAAGTTTAAATTTTTTTTTGAATTTTTTCACTATTATATTTGAGTATAAAAGTATTACTTATATGTATTTTTCTTTTACTTTGTGGGATTGCCGTAATTTTGATAAAATGTATCAGTATATAATTTCGTCCCTGTATACAACTATACCTAGAAGATTAAATCCGAAATATCTTGCAACGAACAGTAAATAAATTTTAAAGGAATTTTGCTATATCTGTCAAACTCATGAAAAAAAGACAACATTTTATTATTCTAATAAACTCTGATTAAAGATGACGAAATTTACTTATATCTAGGAAAATACAGTACCGTAAAACGGAGTGAATAGAAATAATTTTCAACTTTGGTTTAAATTTTTTTATATTTGTAGTTATTCTAGATACACAATTTTTTGCCCAAACACAGGTCTCTGTTAGACCTATTTGTTTATAGTATTTAAATTGTTTAATTCTATTTTATTTTAAAGAAAAAAAATTAAAACATGGTGTTTCTATTCCTCCTCAAAGGGGGGCGAATAGAAACAGTACTTTAATTTTATGTTTGTTTCTATTGAAAGGAATCGGGGGTGAATAGAAGCCTTATGGTATTTTTAATTTATAAATGGATAAATACAAATTTATTTCTCAACATATTGATTTATTTAAGTAGGTAGCTATATACACTCTAAGTAGTAGTAGCTATATATACTTAGAGTCACTCAACACGCGATGGAAAGAGCAATGCTAGGTATATCACTTAAGGACAAGAAAACAAACACATGGATAAGACAGAAAACCAAAGTCACCGATGTGGTGCAAAAATCATTAAAGTTGAAATGGGAATACGCTGGACATGTAGCTAGGAGCGATCTAAACAAATGGCACAGATCAATTTTAACCTAGAGACCATACCAACACAAAAAAACCAGAGGTAGACCTCCTACGAGATGGACAGATGATCTGAAAAGGACTGCCGGGAAAAATTGGCTACAAGTAGCGTACAATAAAAAACAATGGAAAGGAAGACTTGAAGAGGCTTATGTTCAGATGTGGAGGTGAATGGCTAGACGAAGAAGAAGAAGAAGCTCTATAAATAAAGGAAATTACATAACTCTAAGTAAACAAATCTTATTTAATAAGATTAAATAATGATTAATAAATTGTGAAATTAGACAGGTCATCTTCGAAAAATATCATGTCTTTAAATCGCGTACTTGAGGAAAATACTGGGGAGTATAGTTTTAGGATGACGTCGTTTCTGGAGACAAGTGATTCTTCTTCAGTTATGGTAAACTTATTAGTTTGTTGCACTCTTTTCAAAAATATTCCAACGAAACCGTCATCTTCAAGGAAAGCAACCTTGCATATATAACATCTAAAAGATGATTTTTTTTACCATAAACTTTGACTAACATGTAGTCATCTTCATTGATGACGAGGTTTTCGCGTGAGGCCTTGTCAGTACTTTCATATAGATCAGGGGCATCTGAAGAGTCAGTATCCTGCACTGAAAAGTCATCTTCATCTGCTGATGATAACTCCACACGCTTTCGGCTTTTATTTGGCTGAACCTGTTTGGAGGAACATGGGTTTTGGTCACTAGCAAGTGAAGTTTGGGGATTTAAGTTCTCATCGTCGTCGACAAAGTCCTCAACACTGATACTTTTGCCGGGTTTCACATTAACTTTGGTTCTCTTTTTCCTTATCTTAGGAGTCTGATCTTCTCTAAGACTATGAAGGAGCTCTTTAAAACTATTGTCAACAGCTTCGTGGTTCTTCCAAATGTTTTCGGGATTTTGGTTTTCCTCTTCATCAAAAATTTGTGGAAGCATATACAGCACTTTGTTCCTATTTAGAGGCGATATACCGCACTTCTTAAAACCGGCGATCACATTTTCTTTCTTCAATGAATCACACAACTTTTTCAATAACATTGGAAATTTATCCTTAGGAACAGTTGCTTCCGCTCTTCCTGGGCCCTTTTTCCACTCTTCGAGAATCTGTCGCCATGTTGCTTTCAATGGCCGAAAAAATGCCACGTCCAGAGGTTGTGTCAGATGGGTGGAGTTAGCTGGGAGAAAAATAAAATTGATAGCATTGTCTTTACACAACTTCACAGATTCAACTGATAAATGGGAAGACAAATTGTCCCCAATCAGAAATTTTCGTCCCGTTTGTTTTTTCAGGTATGGAAGAGCAACTGTCAGTACCCAATCTTCGAAGCAGAAGGAATCAAACCAGCCAGACTTTGTTTGGTTGTATCTGGCGTTTTTTGGTTCAGCTTCTGTCCAGCTTTGGTACAAGTGCAATGCCTTATAGACTACGTAAGTTGGTAAAATAGTGCCATCAGCAGCGGCTGCAAACATCACAGACGTAGATGCCTTTGATGAGTTTATGATCCTTTCTGGATATTTTGTCCCTCTACGTGTAATGACCTTTTGTTTACCAGGGTCATCACTTAGGTTCGTCTCATCATAGTTAACAATATTAGATAAGGGCACATCCTTTAATTCATTTGTCAGTTCATCAAAATAGTTGTTAATTGTTTCTGGTGTTACACCAGCTCTCGATCATTTAATATTCTGACACATTCTCACGGCCAGTTGATCCTTATGACGTTTTAAAAATGATTCAACAAAGTCACGGCCAGAAAGGTTATCTTTAAACCTCTTAACTTCTTTCCCTCTTCGGTCTAAGAAATCTTTTATAAGGAATCGTAGAGTTGAAGTCTCAATAGGATAGCCTCATTCGCCACATATCTTCAGCCTTTCAACAAACAGTTGTTCTTCTTCGAGAGATAAAGCTGTCTGACCACCATGTTTCTTCACATTGAGGCCTCTTTTCAAGTGCCGATATATAATACTATAATGCAAACCATGTTTCTCAGCAGACTTCCGAAGGCTTAGTCCCTTCTGTATGTCAGAAAGTGCATTTTCGTTTATTTTTGGATCGTGCTTTTTGTAGCCCCCTCCAACTACCGGTTTGTACTTTCTTGGCATTTTACAGGGCCCTGAAACAAAACAGCTATGCTATTTAAGTGTCTAACATAAATATATAACACACAATATGTATTTTATCTAGTATAAATGTGATTTAGTATTACAATTTTTTTGTGGGGTGAATAGAAACAGTAGCCGTAATCTTTTGTATGGATAATTAAACTATGTTTTGTGCAGCTATTTACTTTTAAGAACACTACGTATTCTGACTTACCTGAAAAGTTCTAAGTGGATAAAAAAACACAAGAATCGCGTGGTAAATGTCAACAAGACAAACAAACGGGAACCAGTGCTGCCAACCAAACGAAACAATATTTTCCTTTTAGCCTAAAGTGTAGCAACATAAAAAAAAATAATGGTTGCCACGATTTATCCATAGTTATGTACGAAATAAATTACATAATATAAATAAAGTTTTGATTCTATTTACCCCACTGTTTCTATTCACCCCGTTTTACGGTACACAATTTCAGCGACAGACTAAAGTCGGAATAATACAAGTACCAAAAAATCACATAACACTAGTTATAAAAGTAATGTACCTACCTTTTACAGAACAAAAAATTGGAGTTTTTAAATTGATCTTAAATATATAAACAAAAGGATAGTTTGAAATAAGCTGCAGTGGTAGCAAGATTTTTTTATAAAATCATTTTCAGGACATTATATTATTCATGGATTTTATTCAGATACACAAATATTCTTAATATAGACCCTATTTTTAATATACAGATAACGTTAAATTGTCCCCATTATTTACAATTTTTTATGTTACGGTCTACTAAACCATTTATCAAATTCTGCTTAATGGGATAACGTTGAGACTAAAAGACTTTAATTTTCTGGCCCAATATTTGAACTACAAGGAGCGGAGAGAAGATACACACCTAAATTGTAAATTGATTAATCTGCTACAAACAAGTCGCTTTTTGAGAAAGTTCCATGGAGTTTATTGTTAAAGTAGACGAATTTAAGTTGCTTATAAGCTACTTGAAAAATAATTCAGTTTTGAAATAGCCAGTCGATTTTTAGTTTAATTTTAGCTGACTGAAGTTGTTAAGTTCCTTTGACTTAACTGCCTAGTTTACTTTGGATTCAATCAATACAAGAACAGAAAAGAAAAAGAGAATATATAGATGCCCTTTTATACATGGAACAAAACATTGTAATAATAAACAAGAAGGATACGATAATAGATAGCAAACCAGAAAGAAACAGCTAATATAGCAAAAAGAAAAATATAATATGCAGAGTTCATCTCCGTAGTAGAGAAAAGAACTTTATGTCTACTTATGTGTGGATGATGGACTATTCGATATAAATCCAAAAGCCCCTATAAAAATTTCTGACTTTAAAAGTTTTATTATTATTGAGATGGATAGTACAGTCCATCGGCTCGATTAACTTGAGCCACCTATTCATACATAACAGTATACATCAAACAAATACTATGAGCAAAGATATAATAACGATGGTAGGTGATTAATTCACCTACAGTCAATTGTAAATTTTGTTTCGACAGTTTTGTTTTTTATTTTTAAATATATATGTATATATATATATATATATATATATATATATATATATATATAATACATATATATATATATATATATATATATATATATATATATATATATATAAGAATAAGAAAAAAGAAGTACTTGTGACTCGTTTGGAACAAATATATAACTGTTTTGGATGGGTTGGAGTCAATAAACGGGCTATTGGTTAACTATTTTTTTTTAATTCTCGAGCTTTCAATTGTGTTTACAATTATTATCAAGAGCTAAAAAAGACAAAATACTTACAAGGTTGAACTAAAAAGAAAAAACAATTTTTGTTAACTTACCAAATAAAAATTAGTTTGGTAAGTAAAAATTACTGCTTACATCTTCAAAATATTTAATACAAAAATGTTTTAATCTAATAAATGTTTCTCCGAAAATTTTTTATAATTTTGAAAACATTTTTTTAATATAAAAATAATTGAATTTATAAATAAGTTCAAATAGCAACCAATTACAAATAGCCTCAATGTCATAAATGCCAACATAAAATTTTTATTTTTGACAATTATATTGCCAAAAGTAAAATTTCGTTTAAACATTCTTTTTTGTTTAGTAACAAAAAGAAGAAAATTTATTCACCGTTGACAGATGTCTAAAAGAAATGTGACAGATATATGGAGAATTAAATATGACATTTTACAAGTTTTATATATAAATCATAAAGAAAGAATATAGTTATAAATTTTGCTTAAATTTTGAATTTCTGATCTTCTGTTTAAACTTTTATCATTTTTGCTAATACAAACCATTTCCAAAAAAGTCCTTTTAAATTTATTACTTTCACTACATAAAATTTTAATGTTATCAAAATCCATAATATGGTCTTTATCGATTACATGTTCTGCCAAAGCACAAGATGGTTTTTTAATTCTACAATCACTTTTGTGAGAAATAATGCGATTTGAAAGATTTCTTCCGGTCTCACCAACATATTCAGCCTCACACTGAGTACAACTAATGCTGTATACTAAATTCGTTTTTTAAAATTTCAAAAAAAAAAAAAAAAAAAAAAACGAATTTAGTATACAGCATTAGTTGTACTCAGTGTGAGGCTGAATATGTTGGTGAGACCTGAAGAAATCTTTCAAATCGCATTATTTCTCACAAAAGTGATTGCAGAATTAAAAAACCATCTTGTGCTTTGGCAGAACATGTAATCGATAAAGACCATATTATGGATTTTGATAACATTAAAATTTTATGTAGTGAAAGTAATAAATTTAAAAGGACTTTTTTGGAAATGGTTTGTATTAGCAAAAATGATAAAAGTTTAAACAAAAGATCAGAAATTCAAAATTTAAGCAAAATTTATAATTATATTCTTTCTTTATGATTTATATATAAAACTTGTAAAATGTCATATTTAATTCTCCATATATCTGTCACATTTCTTTCAGACATCTGTCAATGGTGAATAAATTTTCTTCTTTTTGTTACTAAACAAAAAAGAATGTTTAAACGAAATTTTACTTTTGGCAATATAATTGTCAAAAATAAAAATTTTATGTTGGCATTTATGACATTGAGGCTATTTGTAATTGGTTGCTATTTGAACTTATTTATAAATTCAATTATTTTTATATTAAAAAAATGTTTTCAAAATTATAAAAAATTTTCGGAGAAACATTTATTAGATTAAAACATTTTTGTATTAAATATTTTGAAGATGTAAGCAGTGATTTTTACTTACCAAACTAATTTTTATTTGGTAAGTTAACAAAAATTGTTTTTTCTTTTTAGTTCAACCTTGTAAGTATTTTGTCTTTTTAGCTCTTGATAATAATTGTAAACACAATTGAAAGCTCGAGAATTAAAAAAAAATAGTTAACCAATAGCCCTTTTATTGATTCCAACCCATCCAAAACAGTTATATATATATATATATATATATATATATATATATATATATATGTATATATATATATATATATATATATATATATACATTAACAAACAATTGTTATAACGAGTAACAGCAATCGCGCGCTCTTTTCTGTCACACGATCGGTCGCGCGTAATTTATAGTTACGATATTAAAACAAATTTATATTTTATAGATGTTTTATTTAATCTTAATTTCTCTTTGTGCATTGATAGCATATGTACGTTGTTGTGAAAGAATGGTCCTTGCTGTTGGGGTTCCTGCAAGTCGAACAGGTATGGTACATTAACCTGTTTTTTTATTATCGGACAATACTAACATCAATCAATAAAACGTACAAAATTGTATCCATAATACTGTCTAGAAGGCTAACTCCATACGCAGAGGAAATAATAGGCAATTACCAAAGCGGATTCATACCGGGAAGGTCGACCATAGACCAGAGATTTGTCCTACGCCAGGTGTTGTAAAAAAACTGGGAATTCAACCGCGAGGTACACCAAATCTTCGTGGACTTACACGAACAAGCTTACGATTCTGTTAGCAGAGAAGCATTGTGAGAGATCATGGTAGAAATGAGAGTACCTGGAAAGCTGATACGATTAGCACAGGTGAACACAGAGAACGCTTCCGCACGGATCAGAATTGGTAGCACCATGTCGGAGGAATTCCTCATTGACACCGGGCTTAGACAAGGAGATCTTCTCGCCCCCTGCTATTTAATTTTGCACTGGAACATGCGGTAAGGAAAGCTCAACCACAACTGACAAACGGATTTGCCGCCCAAGGATAAAAAATACTATTGGAGTTTGCGGATGACGTGGATACAATTGCACAAGCCACCAGAGATGCAAAAGAAGTTTTCACCCTATTCAAAAACGGAGCCAAGGAAGTTGGTCTAAAGGTCAACGAGGACAAGACCAAGTACATGGTGGTTACAAAGAACTCAAGACCAATGGTTAGACAAAACGTAACAATCAATGAATACATCTTTGAAGTCAAGACAATAATTCGTCCCAATAAAATTAAAATAGCGATGATGATTTCCAACCTCTGATAGGAGAAGAAACCTGAAGAAGAAGAAGGTTATTTCGTATTTTGCCGGCTTGTTAGTAACGTATTGTCTAAACCGGCATCTTCGTCAATTATTGTTCATATATTGCCCGCCCTAAAGCATCAAACTCTGAGCACGTCTGGACGAAACTGTCAAACATCCTACTTATTAGAGCCAAGTTATCAAATTCTGCTCTACTCTTTCTGGCACTGCTATCGTCAAACCACGTAACATAGTGTGGAATCGCCTTTCAGACATTACTACAGCAAAAAGTGCAGGCACGGTTCCATCACTGACACATACATAAAAAATAGTGAGATGAAAACTTCTATGAACATCTGTCATATATAAAATCGCAATGAAAGCATTTATTTCATCAAAATATGTGGGCTAGCAGTCTCTTTCTCGCTGAAAAGCTGGTAGTATAAGTTCTAACTTCTGGTTCGTGTATTTTGTTATGTCACAATAATTGTATTTAGAAAAAACAATTTCCAACAATCTTAATTTGTTTTTAAACCTTTAGCGGTTAATCTTAGCCCAGGTAGCTTGGTGATAAGGATAACTTGTGATGCTATCCCTCTAATTACATTTAGTTAGTGTTTAAACAACTTTAGTCCGTTTTTTTTTTCGAACAAATATCGGTTTGGCAGATATTTTGTTAGAAGCGGACTGACATTAATTCTTCATTCATCGCCATTTGCATTACACTGCTCATCGTCCACTTTAACTTCTACAGTGTCAAGAGCATCGTCAATATCGTCGTCAGGGTCTACGGGCACTTCCTCATTGGATTAAACTTTTTCGTACAAATTAAGTAGCTGGGCCTCACGTTGTTTATCCATCTAAGCAAATAACCACAAACTACTTCTTGCAAAAATAAATAGATTTCTTAGTACAAAAAGACTGTTAGACACATTTTGACTTACACTTTACTACTTTTACTTTTTTTACTGTTACTTTTCTGTAACGTCGTTACAGAAAAGATAATATGCTTGATCGCGGGTTAGATTAATATTACAAGTCAGTTCTACTCATATTTAGTAACCCTGTTCGATACCCTTGGACATGCTATGTTGCCAAATTTTCCATCAAGTTATCACGGAAAATGATAAAATGTTATATTTGTTTTAATAGCGCGACGGATCACGGGTTAATGACGAGAAATAATATATTCTAACCTCTAAGTTTAAATTTCACCACGTCAAACAAATGATATAAAATATTTTTAAGGCTTTTTATTTTTAAAGTTGGTATACCTGGAAAACTATTAAATTCTCAAGCACAACAAGCTGTGTTAAATGTGTTGCAGTATTTCGAATTAGAAAAAATAAGTGAAGAGAATTGAAAATTCTCTAAAGCTAAAAATGTCAGTACAGTATCCAGTATAAGACGTACCAACAAGATAACTACCAATTTCTTTAATATGAATTTGATAATATATCAGAAGATACTTTTAAAACTATACTTTATATAAATTTATCTTGAAAAAAAGATTGATGGAAGTAATTTAAGGAAATTTTGCTGGATACTTTGATTGATTTTAAGTCAATTTTCTTTGAGTTTTTTATTTGAAATAATTCATAATTTTTAAAGAGACTTATTTAGAAAGATTTTAACTGGTTCGGAAAATGCGATTTATTCTGTACTTGTATATTTTTTGTTTTTTAGAAAAACTTGCTACTCTACACAGTATAAATAATAAAATAAGTGATATGAAAGTTTTATTTATTGGCAAAATATCTGTTAGTATCTTGTTAAAATAATCAAGATTTAAATACAAAACAAAGAACAATGAAGGGCACTAATTAAGCGCACCAGTATTGCTGATTTAATGGCCACGTTCCTTCGTAAATATATGGAAAATCGTAATATTGTGCACCCAAGGGGCATTGTTTTTTGGACGAAACGTGGATTTATTCAAAGAGCACTAAAATTATTATTATGCACAAGATGTAAAGTAGCTAATTATCTTGGAAAAATAACATTTTTACTAAATGGAGAAGTGAAAACATAATTCTTCAATTTAGAAGAGCCATCTATAATTGTGATGAATATTGCTCCATATCACAGTGTTTTTTCAGAAAAGCAACCTTCCACTTTTTCAACTAGAATAAAAAATTTTATTTGGTTCACAACAAACAACATCAAATATGGCGCAAAACTTACAAAATTTAAATTATTACAAATTACAAAATGAACAGAAAAGAGAATGTGTAAATAATTGATGAGCTACTAAAATAACATGGACATGAAGTTTTGTGGTACCTTTTTCCGAATTTAAGGCTATTAAATTAATTTGGACAAACTGCAAGTCTTATTATAATAAGTATATTGGTAGAAATGAACACTCTTATAAATTTATGAAAAGTGGCACATAACCAATTTAAAACGCCAATTTGGAAAAAATGTGTGGCATATCTACTGATGAAATTATTAAAAAGTGGTAAATTTTTTTTACCAAGCTTAAAAGTTTTCTATATTTCAATTTATATTATATCGAATTTTTGTTTGAATTTTGTTATGATGTGAATTCTTGGAGATACATTTTTTTTAATTTAGTTTGATAACATGTGTAACATGTGTAACATCCAATAGTCTTATTATGTTTAATACAGTTTTAGTTATTGTGTTTGAATATTACCCGTTATGAGGATCAAAGCTCTTCGACCTTGAATGCATCAATCGCCTCAACAGTAGTAAAATCAAAGTCACTAATTAATTCTGAAAACCATAGCACGTTGGATAAAAAAATGATCAAGATAATGGAGCACTGAGATAGATTTCTATTTCGTTTTTAGATCCTAACCCATCTATTTGTGTATATTCAATGTAAATCCTTTTATTTCTGATTACTACCGTTTGAATAAATATTTATCTACTTTAGATTTTATTGAACAACCTGTAAGTTTCTGAAAATTGGAAAATTACGTTCATAAATGTATACCCAGTTTTTAAACTCCAATAAGTGAAATAAAAATGTAGTAAAAAAACTAAAATAGTTTATTATAATAGCAGCTATTTTATAATTCTACAACCGACCTAGGGTTGGTGGACACATTTTGGTTTAACTCCTATAATACGAATTTACAAGTAGTACTTTTAAAATTAAAGTACATTTACAAGTAGTACTTTTAAAATTTTGTTTAAAAATGTGTAACTTTTTCATCTTGCTCTATAATAATTTTAAGTAGATGTCTAGAGGATAGACAAAATAGTCAAAATAGTATTGTAAATAACATTAAGACCTACTACGATACGGTTTTGAACTACCTACTACTAAATTTACTGTCAGGTAAACCAGCGCCACACTTGCACACTAAAACACAAAAATATATTCAGGTGATCTTCAGAACTGAAAAATCATTAGAAAATCCTTAAACTATATCGAGATCTGAGTAGTTCGCACGTTTCTAAAAATTTCATGGTTGAAGCATGTAAACAACGAAGAAGTATCCTTATGGATATTCTTAAAATTCCGATAATACTACTGCAAAATTCCGATAATCATTATCATGCATGATAGGGATCTGATTGTCTAAAAACTAATATAAATTTCACCGTTTGATCATCGGATAAAAAGCTAATATTACTTATTGGCTCCATAGTTGACCAAAAAGGTCTGATGGAATCGTGCATCTTCTGTGACATGAAGATATTTATTAGCCAGTATGTGCTTATTGTAAAAATTTATAGTACATTATCTTAAAATCATCATTCTCGCCACTAAAGAGAAAAAATGTGATTTTTGCAGTTTTTCCTAAAAACATTGACAATACCGCTAACGGAGACGATAGCGGTAAATATACCTTTTGAGAATATTTTCTGGTTATCATTTCTGATTTTTTGTCAACAATTTGAAAATCTCAGTTTAAAGAATTTTGAAGTCCTCCTTTTTTTTTGATAGTCCAATAACTACTAAAGACGAAGTTTGGCGAATGTTAAAAGCAAAACAACAAAAATTATAACACATGTTTACCAGAATTTTTAGTCTTGGAACTCAATGAAAAATCACCCATCGTATTATTTCATATTAATTTGGTAACACTCTGTATATAAAAGCAAATTATTGTCGATTTAACGCCATATCTTTCAAATTACCGAAACTACTTTTCGACTAAAGGCAACACTGGACCATTCGATTACTCGACCTGTAGGTAAAGAGCTAATGGGTTTTGTAGTAGGAGAGCACGCAACATTTCCATACCGCTGGAGGTTATTGGAACACCGTGATTCAGTAGAGAGTGAATGTGTTTGTTGCATGTTACTTTCTTAATTGTCACTATCGTTGCGCTAGTAATTACGAAACACAACAAAACTGAATTTTATCAGGTGCTAAATTGGTGTACTAAGTACTTTTAAACTACTTAAGTAGTTCCAGTTTTTGTGTCGTATCGGCGTTACTTGGGAATAACAAAAAGGTAATGTATGGAAAGTTTCTGTTATGGGTAACTGGGTCGACAGCTCGCTATTATTTATATAGAAAATTTTACTTTTAAACATAAAAAATGATATGTGTGTTATTAAACCAACTTCTAAATAGTTTGAAATTATTTTATACAGTTTTTTATCAATAATAATCTTCCCGCCAAAAATAGAATACAAACAAGTATAATAATAATAACTTGCTAGATTTTTTATTATGCACAGTAAAAAGACTATTTATATGTCGAGTTTTTTATTAGTCACTGAGCAAATTAAGTCTATGCTAAATTAATAATGTTAGTTAAAATCAAGAGCTTACCGTATGATGTTCCCCTAATCTAATCTAATAAATAACACACTAATGTTAACATTTACTACACGCAACAAGCACTGAGTTTTTACCGTCTCTTAAATTAATTCAAAGGGCTGTGTCTTGTTTTAAAGGGCCTTTTAATTACTGTGCTGTTAAGATTGCTTCAACATTGACATATCTACAGAGTTATTTTCTACGACTTTCTGCAATCTTCCTGATAATTATTAAACCAAAATGTACATACCTATTTCCTCTCAAGATCTCTGTTCTTCACATACCAAGGAGCATTGACAAAGTTTCACATTAATCTATTCTGAAATTTCTGGATTATTTCTGGATTAAATAAGTGACGAATTCGACCGTTATTTTTGATGGACATTAGTATTATATAACAATTAGACACTGAAAACTTTTGTTTTTAATACTTTCCATCACAAAATAAATTTTGTTTTCTGGATTATTTCTATATTCCTTTTCTTGACTCACCCCCAGAGTTCGCCACCATAAGTTCAAATAGGCCGTAGTTTTTTTTATAAAGTAAAGGTTTTGTTTATATAAAGGCTTATTGTATATAGATAGAAGTTTCTTCCAAGCATCCAATATATTTGTTTGTATCTTATGCCAAGCTCTTCCATTTTTTTAAATTAAAATTGCCGTCGTAGTTGTGCATCTAATGTTATACCTAGGTATTTTTCCTTATTTGCGTATGGTGCTTGGTTATTATTAATTTTAACTGTTAGATTTTTATGTCTTTTTATTAATATAGCTGGCGTGGATAGATTTTTTTTTCGTTTAGTCTAATTTTCCATTTTTTAGCCCAAGAATGTATTTTTTAATTACTGTTTGTAGTTTTTTAAATTGCCTTTTCGATAGTGTTATCTACAGGTATATTCGCAGTAGCGTCAGCGGGGTGGCAATGAAGTTATGCTCAAATCAGGTATGCCACACATGTATAGCAAATAAAGGACCGAGCTCAACACGCTACCTTGGGGAACTCCTGATCTAATTTTTTTTATGTCCAAGAGATATTTTCCTATTTAATATTAGTGTATAATAAAGTGTATTTGAAACAGTGGCGTAACTATAATTTGGGAGGCCCGGGACAGAAGTATTCGAAGAGGCCCCTCTCCCCAATATAAGTTAATTTCTGTCAACCAAGTGTCAATAATTTTATTGTTCCACCACTTATTGCTGCCCGTTTTTTATCAATTATTTTTAATTTATACCTATTAATAGCCTCTGGAAGATGCTGTTAATAATCTTGTTTAATAGTTTCTTTTTTTTCTATAATATGAATTTTAGCCAAATTTATCAGACGTATCACTGTATGGAAGGTTACATTAAAGATTAAATTCTGTGTGAAATAATTACTATTTAAATGGGAATAAGCCACAATTAAAGGTTAAAGTAAGTTTAGTTTAGTAAGTTTTTGACGTTTCAATTTCCACTTTGGAAATCGTTCTCAACATACAAACATTAGTAAATTGTATTAAATTTATTTAAATGTACATTTCTTTGTTTCTTGTATGAATTTTTATATACTATAAATGTAAACTAAAAATAATTTGATTAAAATCAGAATATGATATCATATTAAAAAGCAAATCTTCAATACTTACAATATCTTCAACAAAAAATAAATTCTTCTTCTTGTAGTTCCTTCTCCTATCGGAGGTTGGCTATCATCACAGCTATCCGTACCTTATTGGCGGCTGCTCTAAAAGATCTACTGAGCTGCAACTATACCACTCTCTTAGGTTTCTCAGCCAGAAAATTCTTCGTCTTCCTATGGATCTTTTACCCTTGATTTTACCTTGCATTATGAGCCTTAATATCTCATATTTCGCACCTCTGGTAATGTGGCCCAAATATTCCAGCTTTCTTGTTTGATGTGCTTTATGACCTTGCAATCCTTTTGTAGCCTTCTTAACACTTCTGCGTTTGTAACTCGTTGGGTCCATGGTATTTTCAAAATCCTTCTATATAACCACATCTCAAATGATTCCAACTTCTTTATATTATACACTTTTAGTGTCCAGCTTTCCATTTCATACAACAAAGTCGAGAACACGTAGCATCTTAAGGCTCTTATCCTCAGATCCAGAGGAAGGTCTCGATTGACAAACATTGTTTTCATTTTTATAAATGCTTGTCTTGCAATTTCAATGCGTGTCCTTATTTCTCTACCTTGGTCATTGTTTTCATTTACCCAGGTTCCCAGATATTTGTAGTTATTCACTCTTTCTACTTATTTTCCCTCGATATCTAGCCTTCCTACTGTATGTTGCTTAGAAATAATCATGAACTTGGTTTTCTTAACGTTCATTTGTAGTCCATATTTGATATTGAGTTGATGTAATCTATTTACTAAGCGTTGCAATGCTTCTAGACACTGTCTGCAAAAACATGAAATCGTAACCTTTTGCAGATCATGAACAAACTGGATCTATGTAGAATGTTTTCCAACCTTCTTCTTGAATATGCTGGACGTAACTTCAAGCCCTTTAGTATTAGGTTATTGTCTCTACATGTTCGTAAAAATTTGATTGAATTTTGACAATATGCCAGTTTCTTGTAAAGAATTTCCAATCTCTGACAATTTTGAATAACGCTGGGCCCATGACGGTTTCTTAATATTGTTCTGAAGCTATTGTCTTGTAGCATTTTTAAGTATGTGCTATTTAAATGGGAATAAGCCACAATTAAAGGTTAAAGTAAGTTTATTGACTTTTAAACTTTGGAAATCTTTTTCAAAATACAAACATTAGTAAATTGTGTGAAATAAATTTCACCTGTGTGAAATATTTCGAAATATAGCCAAGGTTTGGCAATTTTTTCTTCGGGTGTATCGCTTTCCATTAACTCAGCATAAACAAACTGATTAGAGTGCCACACCGCGGTTTTGCGTCGTTCCATTGAGTTAATACTTCTTACATGTGCAGGTGATATTCACTTAACTAATACTTTTATTTTACTGGGTATTAAGTGTAAACGATTGTTTAGCTCGGAACTACTGAGGGGCTTAATACACTTTTACGTTGTCTATCTTTAAAACCACATTAAATAGAATTTAATATCATATTGCATATGAAAGATGTGAAGTATGTCGTGTACAAAGTGAGATAAAAGAATTTTTCAAAAAAATGGATTTAATACAGTTTAACTCTGAGGTACAGATTTAGGAACTAACTAAATACAAAATGTTTAAAATTGAAAGATAAAATATAATAAAAGTTATATCTATGCTATTCTTAAAATTACTTTTAATTAAGTTAATCTGGTTTGGTTTTATTCATCATCTAAACATGAGTGTAGGCGCAAAATTTCGTGCCAATGCTTTTTAAATGCATTAATTTTTTTCAAATTCTAAGAAAACTAATAAGTATTTTTTAAAAATTTAAACGCAGAATAAAAGATTACATTATTACCAAGGTCTGAAAGTCCCTGAAAACTTCTATAATGTTTATTTTAGTAAATTATACGGGTGAAAAAAAAAGAGAAAATTAAGTGTGATATTTAATTTTGAATATCTGATTCAAAAGAATCTTTTTGTTTATTCTAAGGGAATTTAGGCCCTCGGTAATAATATAGTCTTTCATTCTGCGTTTAAAATTTTATCTGCATTTTTTAAAAATATTTATTAGTTTTCTTAGGATTCGAAAAAAAAAATGCATTTAAAAAGCATTGGCCCGCAATTTTGCGCCTACGCTCTTAAAGCAAGGGTTAACATTGATAACACAAGATTATTGTGTTGATATTCATACTTTTTTAGAGTTTTTACTTTTACAAACATTTTTTTCTTATTTTTATTTCCGAAAATTGTTTGATTACGTTGTCGAAAATGATATTGTTGGCTACTTCACATGTAATCGAGAGTATTGATAAACTATTTGGCTAGGTCTGGCTCAACATTAATCGTAAATAGCTTTTTATGAGTTTCAATTTTGTAAAACTTTTTTCATTAAAAGCAATAGAGACACATACTGTTCCAAAAAGACATTTGCAACAGATTCCATCACGTCTATATCAAGAATTAACTGTGTCATCTCCAATATAGTTCAATTTCTGGCCTCTTCATTTATTCTTGAGCTCTTATATGGTGGCGAAGTCGTTTGATTTCATTAACAATTTTTACCTTATCGAATTCTGTGTCACAATCATACAGTCACAACTCAACCTTAACCATTTTGAATTTTTTGACTACAGCTTCCTTTTTTCTACATTCTAGATTAAAGCTTTTGATGTAGCTTGTCTAAAATTCAAGCATACATTTTATATTTTCATCTTTAAGATATAGTCCGACATCTTCGGCTGTTTATTCAGGCTTATCTTTTTTAAACGCCTCTTACTTTTTTTTTCAATGAAGATTCACATTTTACCATATTGCTCCGAAGCAAACTAGAAAGCCTTCGTGACCAACTCATATCGACTGTCTTCCAAAAAGACTTTCAAACTTCGGAGTTTTATTACGACCTTTTTAAGGCTTAAACGCTTCGTCTGTAAGTACCTATCTGGACTATTTATTATATGCAAAATATCCCCCATAAATGAAGAAATCCAAGAAATTTAAAATCATAAATAATATTCAACAGTAAAATTTTAGCAGAGCTCCGTGTTATAATATTTTTTTTAGCGTCCTTATTTTGAGGTATCTCATGAAGGTCATTATGCAATATCTCATGGGAATATTTTTCCTAACGAACCCTTTTTTTGCCATGCTTTTCGGCATTTCTAAATGCAGTTCATATCAATTAAATAGTATAATTTTGTTTTTGTGTTTAAAAACTTTTTTTAAATAGAAATACAGAAAAAAGAATGTTCTTACATATATAAATTGTAACTCTTTAGGAAAAAATAATTAATTTTAGCTTGTGTAATATGCAGATTATTACACAACACTAATTATTATATTATAAAAATAAACCTATTATATTTACAGTATATTAAATGATACAGAATACAAAATAAACATCTTCTTTAGCCACGTGCACGGTGCACACTTTATATTCTTACGTCTAATTTACAACTGTTTTTTAAGTGTGGCTACTACAAAACTGACCCTGCATTTATCAATATTTTCTCGAGAAAAAACACCAAAATTGGCCCAGTACTTCCGGAGATATTGTAAAATTTTTAGATGAATTCAATTTGAAGTTCGGGTTTCACTTCTCAAAACCAACGAGTTCATTCTTCCTACCACTTTTCATATTTGGAATTATTTCAAACTCACAGTTTTCAAATCGTTATTTTTAATTTTTATAATAGCCATTCTCAAGTGTAAGCATCTAATGTTATATTTGCATTAATATATAAATAAATACAGGGTGAGTCATAACTATTGGGACATAGACTAAGGAGAGGTTATTTGGACCAAAATATGGCTATTGGGCCAAATATACCTTAATAAAATGTTGCTGAGAAAAAAGATACAGGGTGTTAAAGTTAATTTTTGTTTTTCGTTTTTTGCTAATAGTTTCCCTGTATATTTATAAATTGCTATCAAAATTGGCACAGAGGCATAATCTTAGACAAGAAATAGTATTTTATTTACAATTTTACGTTTTGTCATAGAGGGCGTCACGTGGATCATTCCTAATGATCAAATTGAGTCTAAACTTTTTCTGATGAAACTTTTTAGTAATTTTTATTAGAAAATCTGACGTAAACATTATTTTTACGTAAAATTGGTACTCTTGTTAAACATGATAATTTCAACCGTTTTCGATAAAAACGCAGTCGAACTGCTTAGAGTCTTAAAAAAGGATTTCAAATATTATTTCATTTATGAAAAGTATGCTTTGGACTGTCAGATAATTGTTGTTGGTAAATGTCATTTGTTCAGAGTAAATTATTTTTGATGTGACAGTGTAGTGTAATGTTGCATTTTTTTAAAGTAATCATTACTTTTTTTGATTGAAATGCTTCGTCACAATCATTTTACTAATGAAGAAATGCGAGATATGATTTGCGTATACGCACAAGAAAATTTTTGCGGTCGCTCGGCAGCCAGAAGGTATGGAATGTTATACGCAAACAGAAGGCAACCAAATCACAAAAACTTTTGCAAGATTATATCATAGTTTAGGTGAAACTGGGTCATTTTCACACTAAAAATTGGTCGACCGAAACAAATCACACTTAATCAAGAAGATGAACTTTTGGTTCGAGTAGATGAAAAATCCTGAAATAAGTTCACGACATCTATCAGCAGCAACAGGAGTAAGTCAGTCGTCTATTGTTAGAATTCTAAAAAAAGAGAACCTCCATCCTTATCACTTCACTCCTGTTCAA
This sequence comes from Diabrotica undecimpunctata, assembly GCF_040954645.1. Classification (NCBI taxonomy): domain Eukaryota; kingdom Metazoa; phylum Arthropoda; class Insecta; order Coleoptera; family Chrysomelidae; genus Diabrotica; species Diabrotica undecimpunctata. The sequence goes on along the minus strand of NC_092805.1, from coordinate 47,612,423 downwards.
AATTTACTTCCAACAGATCTTCCACGACGGTTACAGTTTTGCCAACGTATTCTGAATAAACATCGCAATGACAGACACTTTATTAAGAATATTATGTTCACCGACGAAGCAACTTTTACCAGACGAGGGGTTTTTAATTGGCGAAATAGTCATTATTGAGAAGAAGAAAACCCGCATGCTATTAAAGCTAGACATTTTCAGCATGAGTTTAAATTGAATAATTGGTGTGGCATTATAGGCGAACAGCTACTAGGGCCTTATGTTCTTCCTCCGAATTTAATTGGAGATTCTTATTTATTCTTTTTGGAAAATACTCTTAGTGATATTTTAGATGATCTGTCACTGAATGTAAGAAGAAAAATGTGGTTTATGCTGGATGGAGCGCCACCTTATTTTTCATTAGCTGTTAGAAATCATCTTAATGACGTATTTCCTCAACGATGGATTGGCAGAGGCAGTGATTTTTAATGGCCACCAAGAAGTCCTGAGTACAACCCGCTAGATTTTATTTTTGGGGACATATACAGTGCTTAGTTTATGCCAATGAAATTAATACACGAGACGAACTTTGGAGATACATTCAAAATGCAGCTAATCTTATAAGGGGACAGAATAATATTTTTTTAAACGTCCGAAAATCCTTTATAAAAAGAATTAGAAAAGGCATAGAAATCGGAGGAGACCATGTAGAACATTTAGTTTGAGTTTTTGTGAGTTCTTTTAAGTTAAAGTGTGTTTAGTTTTGATTTATCGACAAAACGGAAACCTTACGTTAGTTGCAACCTTGTTTATTAGTTTGGTATTTGATAGTGGAATTGTAAATAAAATACTATTTCTTGTCTAAGATTATGCCTCTGTGCCAATTTTGATAGCAATTTATAAATATATAGGGAAAGTATTAGCAAAAAAACGAAAAACAAAAATTAACTTTAACACCCTGTATCTTTTTTCTCAGCAACATTTTATTAACGCATATTTGGCCCAATAGCCATATTTTGGTCCAAATAACCTGTCCTTAGGTCTATGTCCCAATAGTTATGACTCGCCCTGTATAAATAAATAAACAAATAAAAGGTGAATTTCTCAATTATCTCGGTAACAAATGGTAGTTGAACATAATTTTTTTTTTAATTTGTGGAAAATTGGTAGCTAAACGAGTATCGAAATGGCATTGTTTCATATTTATTTCTCGCAAAGTTATTAACAAAAAACTTTATAAACAAATTAGGCCATTATTTAGACGCAATTTTAGTGGGTTAAAATTTTGAATTGGTATTTCAACTTACGTACCTTAAAAATATAGATAAAAACGACCAAAATGAAAATTATTAAGTGTTCTAAGGTGACGGAAACAACCGCGTTTTTCATTATCAAATAAACATTTTTTTAATAAACAATTGGAAGAACTTTTAAATAAATAAATATTTCTTAACAAAACTTTATGTGTTTCTTAAGGGTGCTAAAAGAAATATTTTTATGCAACTTTTATTACTATTTTCAAGTTTCTGCAGTTTTTGGCAAATATTTAAATAAATTATCAACCAAATTTAATTTAGAAGGTTTCAAATGAATCATTTATTTATAACCTTTCAAGAACATAAAATTGAAAGCTTTTTATTAGAACAGAAGTAATGAAAAAAATTAAAAATAGTGATTTTCATTGACTTTTGCTATAAAACCAATGACGCCGTTATTTTAAACTTATACTTTTGACATTAATTCATATTTTCATACCAAAACTTAATTTTTTTTTTCAAAGATTCGTTCTGAAACGAATAACTTTACTTTTACATGCATTACAATTTTATTTGACTGGTCTATAGGTAAGATAATGGGTAATACTTAATAGGTATGACAATAATATATCACTTTAATAAGTATGTAAAGTGATTGAATATTCTAATTGCAGGAAATCTCAACATTGCGGGGATTAGGGAGATTGTGAAGTTTTAAACACGCCTTTTAATTGAAACGCTGTTGGTAAAATTAAATAATCCTGACGTAAGACAATTATTGGTTAAAGAGCCAGAAATCAGTACAGTAAATAAAAGTCAAATAAAAAAATATTTATAACATAATATGTTAAATTGTAATGGTAAGCTTTATTAAAAAAAGAAATAGCGACCACTTTGTATAATGAATATAGGATATAAGGAAATATAAATATATTATTAATAAGTTCTCGGAAGTTATTTAAATTTTGGAGGAAATGGGACACATGCAAATAATACTCTTTTGTTAAAATTACGCAGTTGTTAAAATCGATAATTTTTCTTTTACAAATCCGAGGGAGTCGTAGGTCATCGGCTTCAATGTTGTAATGTTTATTGCCAGGTGCCTAGCAACTATCATTGCCAGAAAGCATATGGGCTAGTTTACTTTGAACAACTAATAACAAGAAGTTGCTGTTTGGATTATTAGTCATAGTCTGAAATAAGACACGAAAATAAGGGTTAAATTAGGTTAATGGTCGTCCTTAGATATTACACTTAGCTTGAACATACCGGAAAGTGTATATTAGTCTTTATTTATGAAAAAGAGTGTTGACATAGTTGTACTTTTAGATCTTTGTGGGTATTAGTATACGTGATATCGTTTTCTGGTATAATTGGAAATTTTTTTAGTATAATTATTGTTTTAATCAGTTCTTCTTCTTTTAGTACCTCAATACAGAGGGTAATTAATATAGAATGGAAATTATTTATATTCAGCTCTATGATTAAAATTTTTATTTTTTTATAAAATATTTTTTTTAATTTTAATTACTTATAATATAACTACGTAATAACTGGTAGTCACATTTTACCTACGATAGTCTCAGAATGTATATCTACTCCGTATGATACGATTGTGTCGATTTTACCTGAGGTGCGTTCAGTTGAGGGCAATATTGCGCCAAATAAACTCACGTGTTAACTAATCCCTGAGTGTGAATGCGCCTCCTCCTGCGGGAGACCTTATAATAAGCTTATATCTTCCTTATATGACTGTACCACTACACCATAATACATTTATATTTAAAATAAGTTAGTAAATCATTCAAAATTGAACTAAAATCATTATCAGCCTGTTTTAAGTCAATTCCAGGACTAGGCCTTCCATGTTTTTATCCAAAGTGCATGGTCTTTTGCAGTAGATTGTTATTAATCATTAGAAACACCACCTCGGCAGTAATTACATGTAAGAGTGCTTATTACTTAGAATAATAATATATACATAAATACATCATCATCATTCTGCCTTTACAACCCTTCGTGGGTCCTAGCCTTCTTAAGAATTTCTCTCCAGTTGTTCCTATCCATCGCCTTTCTCCGCCAAGAATTTCCATATTTCTCATATCTTTATCGATGTTGTCAAGGAGCCTTGTTCTGAATCTTTCTTTGCTTCTCTGACCAACGGGTCTATCAAGGAGCGTTTTTATCACTGGGTCATTTTGTTCCATCTGCATTACCATGCCTTATCCACCTCAGACATCCTATCTTAATATGTTTTACGATATCTGGTTCTTGGTATACTCAATAAAATTCGAAGTTGTATCGTCTTCTCTACACTCCATTTTTCATTCACGGCTCCATACATTCGCCTTAGTACTTTTCTTTCGAAACATCCTAACATGTTTTCATTAGTTTTTGTTAGAGTCCAGTTCTCTAAAACTATATATGTTGTTTTATTTTTCTATTTCTCGATATATTTGTGAATTTAAGGAGGAGATTAAGCACAAAATAATTGTTCACTGCTTCGATTACGTCGTTTTCTATAACAAGTGGTCGTAGGATTTGTGGTTGCTTGCCTAATTTCATATACTTCATCTTGTTGGTGTTTATTATTAAGCCTATTTTTGTAGCTGATTCTTTTAATGCTACATACGTCTCCCGTACAGCGTTTTCTGTTTTCTTAACAATATTGATATCATCAGCATATGCAAGGATTTGCACTGATTTATTATATTAAACCAATGTTTGTAAGTTGTGACATACGTATTACTTTTTCCAGAGCCAGATTTAACAGTATACAGGAAAGAGGGTCTCCCTGCCGCAGCCCGTTATTTGCTTTAAAAGGTTCAGATAGTTTCCTGTGAATTCGTACTCTACATTCAACATTTTTAAAAGTTAGTTTTGTTAAATTTACCAACCGATTTGGTGTTCCTAGCTCTTTCATTGCTTTGAACATTTCTCTTCTATTCACAGAGTCATAGGCTGATTTTGTAGTATATAAATATGTCATGAGTATCAATGCAATATTCCAGAGTTTTTTTTTTAATTTCTTTCAGGGCTACAATCTGATGAATTGTCGATTTACCACTTCTGAAACCAGCCTGGTATTTTCCTACTATCCGTTCTGCATATGATGCCATACGGTGACATGGTACTGTGGAAAATAATTTGTACGCTGCATTTAGAAGCGTAATTCCCCTGTGATCAGAGCATTCAAATATATCTTCTTTTTTGTATATGGTGCAAAGTATTTCAATATTCTAATTATTTGGGAGGGATTTCTGTGTTTATATTTTTACTAGCGGACCAACTCGACATCGAGTTTTGATGTAAGTTTTGCTGATATTTAAGAGGGGCGGAGTCTAACGATCCATCGTTTTTGTCGCCTGGTGTAAATGTTCCAAAAATCCTAAAAATAAACTGTATCGACGCCAATTTTTTTAAATTGAAAATCGATACAGTAGTTTTTTAGGATTTTCAGGAAGATCTACATTAGGAAACGAAAACAATATGATTGTTAGACTCCGCCCCTCTTAGATAAAAAACGGAAGTAAAACCGGAAGTAACTTTTTTTTTGCATATTTTAGATTGTAAAATGCCACGTTTAAAAAAAAAGAAGTCGGTTTGAGAACTCTAACTAACTAACTAACTAAATTTATATTTAAATATTATTTAAATTTAAAACATACAGAAAACAGTATGATGATCCGAGCTAGTCCACACTACCGCCTACTGTTCCACTTTTTTGAGAATACGCCACAATTTTACTTTATAATAAGTTTATTTTTTATTTATTTATTTAAAATAGACCTAATTTAAAGTAAAATTGTGGCTTATTCCCAACAAAATTAATAATATATTTCTAACTAATAAATTAAAAACAAAGTAATGCTTACCTCATTATTTAATTCTTCAAGTATTAAACTCAAGACGTAGTCTAAATCTCTAAATATCAATCACAACACCTCACACACGCTGCACTTGTTGGAAACAAAATACTTTCTAACTAAACATAAAAATAAAAAAATACTAACTCATCAGATAGTGTAAAACAGACCCCATAAATTAAAATCGGAGACAGGAGGATCCCGAATTTTAAGTGGTCATTATCGTTATTCCTTAAGTGGAAACACTTGTTGGTGCATTCCAGCATTCGAGAATTGACGCATTGTTGCATTGTGTATAATATTGAATTCCTATACTTTACTATAGGAAAAATTCATTTTATGGCTGCCATTTTTAAACCGGTTCGAATTTTTTAAAAATTAAATTTAGGGGGAATCTACTCAACAATCCGTTTAATTATTCGAAAAAATTATTCTCCTATCTATCACAGTTTAGGAGGAGTATTGCGCACAAGAAAAGGGCTTAGCCTTTTAGTATATAAGATTATAAGCTGCTGTAATGCAATTATGGTATCGTGGCTAGTAATGAGAAGACCTGGTTCGTTTCGGTGACCCGTTCCAATTTAATCATTAAAATGAACCGTTCATAAAGATTTGTTCATATGAACGACTAATTAAATTTGTTGTGTAAAGGTCAAGTGTGTAGAGTTTAATATTACTTATAAATCTTTCTGAGAGTATAGAAGTTCATTAGAAACGTTCATTCGTAAACACTAGACAGCGTCATTCATAGGGTCATTCGAACGATAGGGTCACAAAACGTGATTGTATCAATCACGGGTCTTCGAAAGGATTCGATCTTTGTGAACAAATCGTTCGTGACCTTCTCATAAATAATCGTGGCCATCTTCTTTATATAGTTTAGCTGGGAGATTATCTAGTCCGAGTGATTTATTTCTGGCTAGTTTTTTAACTGAATCTTTAACTTCAAGAATCGTTGGTGGTTCCTAATCTCTCTAGTCTGTTTCCCTTACCTCATCTTCTTAGTCTTCCAAGTTTTCTTCTTTTTACTCCATATTAAGTGCCTGGTTAAAGTATTCCACACATCTCTTCAATACATCTTTCCTTGTTGTTAATAGGTTACCATTCTGACTTCTGTATTGTCTTGTGGTTGCCTTAAATTCTTTTCTATTAATGTTAAGTTTCTTATAGAATGCTCTGAATTATTTCTATCTGTTGAGTTTATATATATACTTAAGTTTCTTATTTAAGTGGTTTCATATTTTTATTTTGTGTATCATATTTTCTACTCTTTTGTTTGTCTGGTAATAATCTATAGTCGTTCTAGTTCGTCGGGTAAGCATCTTTCTGTAGGCTTAATTTTTTTCTTTCATTCAATTCTTGCATACATCGTCAAACCAATGATTTTTACGGGTAAAAATTTCTGTTCCTATCTCATCTTTCGCTACTGCTTCAATGTCTTTCTTTATTCTGGTCCAGTAGAACTCTATATCTGTTTGGCCTTCTTCATTTACATTTTGATTCCTTAGCTCCTTGGTAATGTTTTCCGAGTACTGTTTACTTTCTCCACTGGTACTTGAAATTCTAGCCCTCAATGTTGAGATCACTAGGCAATGATCTGAGTGCATGTTTGCGCCTTTATAACTTCTGCAGTTTATTACGTCTGTTCCATGCCTTAAATCTATTAAGATGTGATTAATCTGACTCTTTGTTCTATACATAAATACAAAATAAAAATACAAAAAAAAAACACATTAAAAAAATTAATAAAATTTTGAAATTATTTGAGTCCTGCTATTCTTATCCCATCCATAAAATTTCTTAATATCCATTACACTACAAATCAAGAGGTCTATATCACAGATCTTTATTAACACATTACACTCATATTGCATATAATTAGTAGAACAAGCATTATATCGACTACAAGGAAATAGGTCACTACTTTGCACTACTAGATTGACCTTTGGGCCATGAAACCTAAAAAACTTGATCAAATTACATATTTTATATCTAATATTGTTCATAATATTATAAATAAACACATTTTAATGCATATTTCTTCTTTGCTCTAATCACATTCTATTTCTTAAGGTATAAATACCTAAGAAATCTTTTTTGTGCCTTTTCTATATGATTAGTATTAACTTTGGCTTCAAGAGCCCATACCACTGATGAATATTCCATATTTCGTCTGACTAAAGCGTTATAAATATAGTCTAATGGTTGTGTTTATATTAAAAAGTTTGGAGTTTCTTATTGCAAATCCCAGTATTTTGTAGGTCGTATTAACAATATTTATATAGTGTTCATTTAACTTCATATTAGCCTGTAGTTATATTCCCAGATCTTTACATTTGAATTTTCCTAGATACTACACAATTGCCAATTCTATAATTATTTTGAATTTAGTCGATATATATATATATATATATATATATATATATATATATATATATATATATATATATATATATAACGAGTTTATTACAGCTGCCGCCGTTTCTCGCAACCTAGCTGCCAACGCTTGCGATCGTTCCAGTCATCTACTTGTAGACCCCTATCTTTCATTGCACCTTTTACTTCTTGTCTCCACGATCTTCTTGGTCTTCCCTTTTTCCTGCGGTTGGTAGGGATCCACTGTAACATTCTCTTTGGCCATCGTTGATCATTCATCCTTTCTACATGGCCATACTATTTCAGCCTTTTGCATTCTATAGTTTCGAGGACGTCAATATCTATGCCCATACGCTCTCTGATTTCAGTATTCCTTACTCTATCTCTTCTAGTGAGTTGGCAACATCTCCAATAATTCATTTTCATTGCTTTTATTTTGGATGCGTCATTTTTATTTATTACCCAAAGCTCTGAACCATATGTAGCAATGCTTTCTATGATACTTTTGTATATCCTAATTTTTGTGTTTCGGGTGATGTGGTTATTCCAAAGTATACTATTCAGTTGACGTATTGCTGAATTTTCTTGACCAGTTCTACTAGCTATTTCTTTTGTAGTCCGACCATTGTTTGTAATGTTTACACCGAGATATTTATAGCTATCAGTATTTTGAATTTGTTTGCTTCCTAGTTCTAAGTGCTTTCCTTCACCTCCCACTACTTCGTACTCTGTTTTTGATGGATTAATTGATAAGCCCCACTTAGTATATTCTTCATCTATTTTTCGTAGCATGTAGTGGATTTTGTCGACGAATACATTTAGTCGATTTTGCGGCTAAAAGATATGACTCCACATTTTTTAATATTTAAGTATGCCACATGAAGCAAGTACCTTGGTTATTTTTAATCATACAAAGTAAAATTTAGTACATTAAGCTTTGAAACATAATAGAGTGCTGCAGTATCTCCTACAGGACAAGGCAAAATTGCCTGCAGATCAACAACAATTACATTAGTATTTTCTGTAGTATTTCTGTCATAATCTTTTTCTTTGCGACTTAAATCCTTCTCTTTTAAATGTTTCTGATATTTTTCTAAAATATTTTGCTGTTCAATAATAGTGGAATTTTTTAATTGTAGACAAGGGTCGCATTGATCTTTTTTGGGTATAAAAAAGCCAATATTAAATTCCTGCTCAAAAATGTTTCTGTACATGTGATAGTTTGCCGCTGGTCGTTGTTTTTTTTGCAGCTTTTAAGATAGTTACGATATAGATCTGCAAGAGTTTTGCTTTCTTCAATATATTGTTTGGAAGTATGCGATCTACAGTAATGACTACCTATTCGAAGTATCGAATTAATGTGGCTTCGTATTTCATTTTTTATTTCTTCGTCTACTTTAGAGTGGTTGTTATGTTTACCACGCTTATTAGTTTCAACAATTTTTCCATTTTCGCAAACTTTTTGCTTCTTCAAAACGGTTTAAATCACTTTATTATTTGTTTATTGATTGGCAGTGTAGCTACAAAAAATACTTACATACATGTACAGGATTATTATTGATGATAAAAGAGTATGCATTATTAGGATTTCTTGGAGTAACTGCATTACTGTATTTGTACCTTGGGTTTACACGTTGCATGTTTGATGAAATATAATGCCTTTGTTTCTCGTAATCTTGTAATCACCAGTAGTCGTTAAAAATTTTTAATCGCTGCCGTTCATGTATTTTTTGAGAACATTGTAGTTTACACTTTTCCCCACATGGTGGTTTAAGCATTCTTTTTGGGCGTTCTTGTTTAATTTTTTTCTGACTACCATTTTCAGTTTTTACACTAATTAAGCCAACATAACTTTTGCCACTATTTTTAACTGTTTTGCTATATTTTTTTTGCCACAAACCCTGATTTCTCAATCATTTTTTCCTTTTTTTTTCCATTTCAGACGGATCAAGTAATTTTCTGATTTTTGAAAGCTTAAAACCCTTTCAGGCCTGAACTTTTTTTGAGTGAAAACTAAGTTTCCCTTAGAGTAAATACGATATACACTATCCAAAAAAGGTATAAAAAATGCAGAAAAAAAAATTCATAGTTTGAATTTGTCAAAAATGACATATCACGTTCGTGCGCTATCGGCTTATGTTCTATCAACGCACGATCGTGAGTGTTTAATAAAACTCACTTTTATTAAACCTAATTAGGATTAGGTTAGGACCAAATAAAAACTATTTTATAATTTTTTAACATTTATTACATACAACCTTAAATAAAACAAAAACTAGGAGTAAATTTCAATTATACGTGAACATATTGTCAGGTACAGAAATTTCAAAAAAATAATTATTATTTTTTATGGTAATCTCTAAAACAGGACTTGTTGCGTGACAAACACAAATAAACATTGCACTTTTCACATCTAACTTTAGACCTACTAGAGCAATTTTCAAATCTGCATGTTCTAGGAGCTGGAATTTCATCAAAAATAGGAAAATGTTCATAACAATCATACCTCATTGAATCACTTGGATTATTGGCTGGTCGATACCTTTTTTGGTTTACAACTGGATCAATATCCATAGATTGAGTGTCTTCACTTGTTGATGAAGGATTTTTAGTTTTCGTTCCAATGAGACCATCGGCTACTTCTAATCTGAACTGAAGCAAATCTGCTATTTTCTTTTTCGGAATATGTGCATTGATGGCTTCAGTTATTTTTTACAAACACTTTTAGGCCTTGAGGTCGCGGTTTGTTTTTAACTACTTGTCTTAAACCATTTGGACATCTTCCACAGAAAGGAATAATCTGTTCGTCAATGGAATAATTACCTGGATGTCTTTCTAATCTGTTACATGCTCGTTTAACTGCAGTTATGATGGGTTGTGCCTTCCAAAGTGCATTCGTATTACCTTCAGGTGCTATGTCCTCATCAACTACATGCAAGGCTGTACGCAATGTCTTGAAACGGTCTCGTGACATTAAATGTTGGCTTGATACCATGTGAAGTTGCATCTCTTGACGCCAATACATGTGAAGTCTAGGATAAGGGATGCATCCCATAATCAAGTGTATACCTATTAACTTCTTTATTTCTTCACTGTTTGTGTTCAGCATGTGACCTGTCTTACGCATATGATAATTATTTGTACAATTAGCAGCTAAATCAAAGAAACCATTATTTAAATAATCGGAAGAGTACTCCATAGCATTTCTGATTGGTTTAGGTGTACTTTCTGGATAATTATGATTTTTTTGCTGAAATGTCGTGGCTTTCCATTGCCTCCTTGCTGAAGAAGAGCTCGTTGAAGGAACAGGTTCTTCATCCAATACAGTTTCTTCAATATCCTTGTCATCGATGTCATTTTCAAATGTTTGAACCTCAAAAACATCATCATTTTCGTCATCTAAATCTTCTATTTCAGACTCGTTGCCATCATTTAATAACTCTAGAGCCAAATCGTGGGTAAGAGGCACACCTGTAATTAGAAAAAAAATATTTGTATCATTTAAATAGAGAAAAATTAATAAAAAGTTAAACCAATAAATATATAGTATTTTTAATTTCCTGCTATTGAAAATTGTATTTGTGACGACAACTCACTATCGTGATATTCAAATATTATGGGACAAGATCTCTACAAACAAACCAATAATTTCTTAAATCTTGTTTATTATCACGAAGTTTAAACTTTACTTATACCACAAACCCGTTACCATAAAATAAATACATAAAATAAAAACAAAATATCTTTTACTTACGTTTACCGGTTTTGTCATCAAAATACACAGCCATCTTCTCGGGTATTCTATTGCAAACTAATCGCGAATTCGTTAAATAATTTCAGTTGTGCTGATAATGCATGATAGACACAACATATTGAATCATCTATCCCAGTAAAAATATGTTTATTTTGATATTGAGACCCATAAAAACATGAGCTCACGATCGTGTCAGCCGGTCACGAAAGGGTTAATATTTTCTACTTCTCTACTTGAACAAATATCATCAGAATCTGATGATGATTTAATGTAGGATGGATCCTTAACTGTCATCAGATCCAAATGGTTCATTTTCAGAATCTGATGATTCACTACTATTTGTTGAAGAACTTGACGAAGAGTTCGATGACGAAGATGTACTGCTGATAGATGAAGCTTTGTGTTTTTTCTATAACCAAATTCTGGGCATCTAAAACTAAAATTAAGTTAATAAGCAAAATATCGCTACAAACTTACAATTTACCTGTAACGTTCTGGTTTGTATTAGACACGCTTGGAGTGTGTAAGGTTTCTTGCTCTTTTTCCTTTGAAAGAATAGCATCTTTATTGACTACACGATATTCACTGCTTTTAAATATATCAATTTCTTCGATCTAATAGTGCATTATTTCGGGTATGTCTTTAAAATAAAATAAGTCAATAAGGAAATATAATGTAATAATGTAAATTTACCTGATAATTTATTTCAGACTGCACTTTAATTTAGCAATTTCTTTGATCCCATATTGGAAGACATCCGTTTCCAAATCTAATAGTAAATCAGGACGACACCTGGCAAGTATCCTTTGGGTTCGATTTATTTATGCCATATTTAATACTACCTGATGATAGAAATAAAATAAGTTCGCTGAAAATCCTTAATTTGGTAACAAATATTGTGTCAGACCAAAAATAAAAAAATCGTTAGGTCAAAAATGCAACACCCTAAAAAACTGTATACAAAACACCTTTGTTAAATAAACTGATTGATTTTGGTAAAAAAACTATCAAAACCTTTTTTATAACTAAAACGAACGAAGGACACACAAAAAAAACTAAATCATTTTATAGGATTTGCAACAAAAGCCAGGTATTTAATATTTTTTTCATGCACAAAAATAGTTGCAGGTCTAAAATATTATTGTAAAAAATTACAAAAATTATTAAGAAAAGTGATATATTTTGACATAAACCAAATACTAGACTTCGGAAATTGGAACGTCAATAAACTTATTTTAACCTTTAATTGTGGCTTATTCCCAATAAAATAGTATCTAATTTAAAACGCCACAAGAATATAGCTTCAGAACAATACATATTAAGAAACCAAATACTGTGAATAAACTTACCACACAAGTTGATTCAAAAGTGTAACATGTCTTAATTTTACAGTAATTATTTAAAAATCAATCAAGTAAAACGCTACATTTTGACATAAAACATAACATGTGAATAAATGTACTAAAAAAGTTAGTTTAAAACTGTTACAAAACAAAATGTAGCGGCTTTGTTACAAACGCGAAACAGTTAATTTAATCCAAGATTGTAACATTCGGAAATGTATCTGTTTCATTGTAAAATGTATATGCATTTACTACTTACTTTTTGCAACAATATCGAATGCATCCTAAATGTTTTAACCACAATACAACACTACCAGTGAAAAACTGAGATACAACGATAATGTACAAAATAGTCTTTGAAAAATGCAAAAATCTCTGTGTTACATGCTGACATCGTTTGGCTGGTAGTAGATATTATCTTGAAACTTCATGCGTTTCTAATAGTAGGCACCTTTTTAGATAGTTTACTGAAATAAAGTGAAAAATAAATATTGTTGAGATGTACCCCTTTTCTTTCGAACGATCGATATGACGATTCAAATAAAGTTGAGAAATTTTTAAGGACGCGTTTTGAATTAGATTGTATGTTACATATTATTTTTTTTACAAAATATCATCAAAATGAACACTGCAAATTTTGTACTAAGATAATGTTTACAATATTATTAGTGACAAAGATGCACGGTTAAATTGGACACTGATTTATAACAAAATCATAATAAAGATCTTGTAAAAGACTCGCTGTATGAGAAGGTGGAAATATTTTAGATTAATCATCTAAAAACCACATATCCTTAATTTTCAGATATTAATTTTGATGAGTTTTTCTAAAACATCTAATTTTATTGAAATAAATAAATTTTATATATTGAAATATATTTTATACATTGGAATAAAGAATACTTCATCCATTTATTTGTTTTTGGCAAATCTAACAAAAAGAGTTGATTCTTTATGTCACGAACATTCTTTTAATTAGGTTAAAAAATCTTTATTACCGCAACAATAAATTATAAAATTTATGGTCAAGGTGCAGTTTTTCGTAGCTCCACCTTGAAAAGACAATTTACATTAAATGTAGGTATTATTGAACGTATTTACCAGGAATGTATAAAAACTTATAACTTGAGCAATATGTTACAAGGCTTGTTTTGGGTATACCTGTATTAAATATTAATCTTTTATAGTGTCAGAATTCTGAACAGTTTAGTAGTGTTCCGTAGTATATCTTATTAATAAAAGTTTTTTCAAATTATTAAAGTTCAGTGAATATTAACATTTTATTAGAAATACACACTTCAGTGCGACTACAAAACTATTAACTAATCAAAAAATTACTTTAGAAGGAATGTCTTTTGGTGTTTTTCTTTGAAAAACTTAAATTACTCAATAATATTCGTTTTTTGGATTTATTAGTATTTTTAAATTATTTATTGTATTAAGCTTTCATATAAAAAGATCATAAAAGCAATCAAAGTCAACAGATTGAGAGGGGTGAGGCATGTCTTAATGAAACAACAAGCCGCGCGGTCCGAAGTTCAATATTTGAAAAGCTGTGTGAGTTCAATATTTGAAACTCCATTGTCCTCCAAACAATGGAGGATATGAAAGTTGGTCCACAGTTATTGGGAATAAGGACATGGAAAATCTTCTTCTTCTTTAAGTTCCATCGTCTATCGAATGTTGGAAATCATCATGGATATGCGGACCATGTTGACTGCTGCTCTAAATAGTTCTGCACTACTGCATTCAAACCATCCATTCCCTTAAGTTTTTATGCCATGATATTCTTCGTCTTTCCATATTATTTTGCTTTCCTCGAATTTTGCCCTCCATAATAAGCTCCAATAATGAGTATCTTTGCCCTCTTACTACATGGCCCAAGTACTCAAGTGTTCTTCTTTTGATAGCCAATATTATTTTAGCTTCATTTGCTATTCTTCTAGTAACTTCTGCGTTTAATATTCTTTGAGTCCAAGATATTGGTAGAATTCTTCTGTAACACCAAAAGTCAAAGGCAGCCAACGTATTAACGTATTCAGATACACGTGTTTTAATATCCATGCTTCCAAGCCATAAAGAAGAGTAATGAATAAGTAACAAAGAAGCATTCTTAGGCGTAGTCCTAACCCTAAATCCCGACAACAAAGAAACTTTTTAAGTTTAACGAATGATACACCTGCTATTTCAATACGTATCTTAATTTTTTGGTTGGGTCTACATTTGATAGGTTATCCATGTTCTTATCCGCCCTCTCAATTACAGTATCCTTAGTATATGACCTTCATCCTTAGTCCGTATTCACAGTATTCATGATAGCTGTCACTTAGTGGTTGCATTACGTTCGGTAAATGATTGTTGCTATCCATCATTATTTATCAATTTATCAATGATTATCAATAATATACCTTCTATTAAATCTGAAATGGTTTTTTAAATATCGCTTCTCTGTAGACATTAAACAGTAGTAGTGACAGCACGCAATCCTGGCGGACTCCTCTTTGTATTTTGATATTTTGGGTGTTCTGGTTTTTAACTCTTACCTTGGCAGTTTGATCCCAATATAGATTAGATATAATTTTCATATCTTGACTGTCAGTATTTTTACTTTTTAATACATCTACAAGCGTTTTATGTTGAACCTTATCAAATGCCGTTTCAAAATCTACAAAACATAAGTACATGATCTGATTTATATCCATGTATCTCTGGGCCAGCACATTTAAGCAGAACAAAGCATCTCTTGTGTCCATACCATTTCTGAAGCCCAATTGTGTGTCACTTATTTTATATTTAGGAGTTTTACTCATTAAAACTACTGTTCTGTGATCTAAGCAGTATATTGCACTTGACTTTTTGGATATTGCCACAAAGGTCGATTGCAGCCATTATCTGGGGATTGTGGCAGTCTTATATATTAGATTAAAGAATTCAACCATTAAATTAATAACATCTTCATTAATGAGTTTTAATAATTCGATGGGCACATTTATAGCTTTGCCCTATTGTGTTTTTGATGACATATATGACTTCTTCCCGTAATATTGGTGATCCGGTATCCCGTGTGGTTTCTAAAGTTAGTTTTTTTCTTTTATCATTAAATAGCTTTTGGATGTATTTGGTCCAGTGAACCAATCTCTTCTTCATATCAGTAATAATATCTCCTTTATCATTTTTAAAGATATTCTTTCTTGAGCTTTTTCTGGAACTTGTCATTTCTTCGATTTTTTGTGTTAATTAAAGCTATCATACTTTTTATCCAGATCTCCTATTTTCTTGCATCTGTCGGAGAGCAACCCCTCTTTTGCCTCTCGAATTTTCTTTCTGATGTGTTTTTGAATTTCTTTGTATTTATTTAGGCCTTTTGCTGTATGTATTCTTCGTTCTTCCATAATAATGGCATGTGGAATTTTTCCCCACATGGAGAATACTGGCTATATATATTAAATTCTGAAAGGATCATTAAAGAGAAGCCAAGGCACATCAAGAGCTGTAGTGGTATAAAGAAGAAAAATCTGTACAAGGTGAAATGTCATTTCATAAAAAAAGTTGTAATTACCTATATCTTCGTTTAAAAGTTTCATCCCTTCTTTAGTTACTTATATTTACTGTTATCTGATCAGGTTCTAATTAAATTTATGCCTGGTATTTTTAGAACCATTTCTTAGACAAATAATTATTCTGCAGATATGTGACGATATCTGAGAAAGCATGTCCAGTGAAAACATTTATAACCATACGCGATTCAATTTGCTGAAATTGTGAGTACTAATAGGCCTGAAATATTTGCGTAGTAGTTAACACTAATTTTCTTTTCTTGATTCCGGATCATTTTCTACTTTATGGGTTAGTGGTATACCACAGAATTGTTTTGTTTTGTTTTGACAAAAGAAGACCTCTTATAGGCCTATCAGCAATTGAATTAGTTTGTTGACTCATTGATGCGTCAGCATTGTTGTCAACATTGTCAACATGTAGTTGTTGACTCATTGATGAGTCAACTTCAAAGTATTCGTTGCACAATCGCTCTATAAAACAACGAGTATTTTGACGGAGCTGAAGAGTTATTTAAACTGGCTCAAACATGTATTCCTAGTAACGACCTTTGAAATATTATACTAAGTATTTCACAGTGCTCTCGATGGGCAAGTAATATAATCATTAGCCCATATTTCTTCTCATTTCTATGTTTTTGACTTATTGGTGTAATAAGTGACGGCTGGTACTTCTTGTGAGTTTAGCGATGTAGTTTGGTGTTAATTCACATTTGTTTATTATCAGTACTATATAATCAAATGGGAGAAAAACAACATAAAATAATCTGCTATGCAGACGACGCGACGCAATACTACTCTCTCAAAGTGAAGATGATTTACAACGTATGCTTCTTCTTCTTATTCTTCTCGTAGCACTACAACCCGGGGTAGGTTTTGGCTGACTGCACAACTTACTTCCATTATGAACCGTCGTCCATAATAGTTGGGTCAGTGGGCAGCCCCATTGTTCTTAGATCTGACCATATATTGTCTCTCCATCGCATTCGTGGACGTCCTAAGGGCCTTCTTCCTGTGAAGGCTTCCTCCCATATTAACTTGGCAAGGCGGTTATTAGGGAGTCTATGGACATGGCCAGCCCATCTTAGACGTTGGGATTTAATCGCTTGTACTATATTGCTCGCTCTATACATCTGCTTGACCTTAGCATTTGTTCTCAATACAATGTATGCTGC
Organism: Diabrotica undecimpunctata; assembly: GCF_040954645.1. Classification (NCBI taxonomy): domain Eukaryota; kingdom Metazoa; phylum Arthropoda; class Insecta; order Coleoptera; family Chrysomelidae; genus Diabrotica; species Diabrotica undecimpunctata. The sequence goes on along the minus strand of NC_092805.1, from coordinate 47,595,120 downwards.
ACCAATTTAATATAACCCTTAGAGAAATTACCATGTTAATTTCTTCAAAAAAGCCAATATATAGTTATAAAAGCAAATCTACTAAGATGTAAATTAGAGCTGGAGGGTCATCATTTGTATATTGTTGTGAATTTATTAATTGTTAAGTCTTTAATTTATAATGTCTTGTTCTAAAGGTTCTTATCTAAATTTATTAAAAAGCACAATGACTGATATTTATTTATTTTCACTAAACATACATAATTTATTAAAAAGCGAACGTAACATTTTATCGCGAGCGCGTCGTCCGAATTAACTCTCCCTTCCAAATAAAGTTCCGTTATTATATACCAGTGCCGTTATCTCGAAAAATCCAAAACCTTCGATGGCGAAACGGTAAAGGCAAACTGGATTTCCCTCGCACTGGTTCTGGAAGGTCGCTCAGGTAAATCGAGGCCTCTCGTAATCTGTAACATTGCCCCCCTCTCAAAAGATGGTTCCTCCTGGAACCTTGTTGGGACTAGAACTGGAACGGTATGCTGGTATCGGCAACTGGACCCTCTTTTACAACTTCCAGTTGTATAAAAATGACAAGGGACGGTTTTCTCTCCGCACCAGTAACTATGCGGATTGCAACAGACTAACACCTGGACTTCGGTGTCTTTAAAGATCTCCTCCACCATATTTCGGATAACTCTCCAATCTAATTGGCGGCACTCCAACTTTGGCATGGCTAACTTTTGCACGTCGGACTCTAGTACGTGCCCTCTCAATTGAAGTAAGGCTTCCCATACATCTCGGTAGGTAGGTTGGTCACGGGCAGTGTCTTTTGTTACCAGGTAGAAAAGGTAACGTGATGCATCTTGGAGTTTCAAGGTTTTACCGGGAGCTGGCACTTGGCATTGAAGTTCTGCAACTCGACCAAACTTCCTTCGAAAGACGGATGCCAACCCTGGTGCGTCTTTGATACTGGCCGGGATGGTAAGGGCCAGCGAGTAGTCATCGGGGAGCGCGAGTAGATCTTGCTTTTCTTCAGTGGTAACACCATGTCTCGCTTTACCGGTACCTCCATAGGCACCCATGAATTCCTCAAACGTGAGGTCAGACACATCTTGGACTTGGTTTACTTCCACTTCTTCATCTACGTCGTGGTCACCTTCGAAAGATGCCAACCGGTTATGGTGTACTATCATCGGTTTTCCCCTCGGAATCTTGCTTATTCGGTAGATGACATCGTTGATCTTCTCCATGATGAGGTATGGACCTTCCCAAAACTGCTGCAATTTGGGAGAACAACCTTTTCGCTTCTTGGGATTATACAGCCATACTTTGTCGTTCTTCTTAAAGCAACCCTTTTCGGCTTGTGTATCGTACCGTTTCTTCATTCGGTCGCTAGCGATCTGAAGGTGGGAACGGACCAACTCATGTACATCGTCCATTCTTCTTCGTAATTCGATCACATAATCTTCACCTGCTACATCTTCTCCAGGTCGACACCCAAATTCTAGATCACAAGGTAGTCGCATTTCGCGTCCGAATAGGACTCTGGCTGGTGTCTGGCCCGTTGATTCGTTAACAGCAGATCTGTAGGCCATTGTGAAGAACGGAAGGTATTGGTCCCAGTCTCGCTGATGATCGGACACCATCTTTGTCAAATACTTGCCAACTGTCCTATTCATTCGTTCTACCATACCATCCGATTGCGGATGATACGCGGTAGTTCTTGTTTTCTTCATGCCTAGTCTATCACATATTCCTTGGAATAGATCACTTTCGAAGTTCCTGCCTTGGTCACTATGGATCTCCAAAGGCACTCCAAATCGGCTGATATATTCTTGGATCAACTTATCTGCAACGGTGGCGGCCTTCTGGTCTGGAAGTGCGTAAATCTCGACCCACTTAGTGAAGTAATCCATTACTACCAACATGTACTTGCCCCCATTTTCACTTTCTGGAAATGGCCCTGCAATGTCCAAAGCTATTCTTTCAAACGGGCTTCCAACATTATATTGTCTCATAGGAGCTCTCCTTTTCCGGTGAGGCCCGTTACTCGTAGCACAAATAGTACATTTCTTACACCAGTCTTTTACGTCGTCGGAACTGTTCATCCAATAAAACCGTTCCCGAATTCGCTGAAGGGTTTTCCTTACACCAAAATGCCCTCCCGATGGACTGTCGTGTAACTGACGAAGTACTTCGGCTATTCTGCTCTTTGGGATCACCAACTGTCTTCTCTTCTCTGAACCGTCATCATTTTCCAGGACTCGTTTGAGCAAGCCATCTTCGATGATAAATGAGTCCCACTGGGCCCAATACGTCTTAACTACTGAGCATAGGTTTGATATTTCCTGCCAAGGTGGTCGACGGTTTTCCTCTTTCCATTTTCGGATTTTCTGTATAACTGGATCTCTCTCTTGTTCTTCCCTTATCTTAGTAGGCGTCCAGTCGTCGTTGACAATCGTCGTTCTTAGCACTGCTGCTTCCTTGGATTCCGTTTTGTTGCAGTGGGAACACTCTGCTGGGCATGGCCTTCTGGAAAGAGAATCAGCGTTTCTGTGGCTAACTCCGGCCCGGTGCTCAATCTTAAAATCGTATTCTTGGAGTCGTTCGATCCACCTGGCTATCTGACCCTCTGGATTCTTAAACTGCATCAACCACTTAAGGGCGGCATGGTCGGTTCGGATTAGAAACTTTCTGCCATAGAGGTATTGGTAGAAGTGCTCTACTGATTTAACTACTGCTAGAAGTTCTCTTCTCGTGACGCAATAATTCCGCTCAGGTTTTGAAAGGACTTTACTAAAATATCCGAGGACTCGTTCCTGTCCTCCTTGAATCTGAGACAGCACTCCTCCAATTCCCACGTTACTTGCATCCGTATCTAAGATGAACTCTCCTTCTGGCAGTGGATACCCCAAAATTGGTGCGGTTATTAAATGCTTTTTCAACGTTTCAAAGGCATTTTGGCAGTCTATATCCCAGCGGTATTCTCTTGCTTCCTCTGTAAGTCGCGTTAATGGCTTAGCGATATCTGCAAACTTCTTAATAAACCTCCGGTAGTAAGTACATAGTCCAAGAAAACTTCTCACTTGATGTTTGTCAGTTGGTTTTGGCCATTCCTTAATGGAATCGATTTTTCCCTTATCCACGGCCACTCCTTCTTTACTGACTATATGACCCAGATAATTGACTTTACCTTGAAATAGCTGGCACTTCTTGGGGTTTAGCATCAATTGGGCAGCTTTAAGTCGATTAAAAACGTTTTCTAAATTCCTCAAATGATCTTCGAATGTCTCCCCCAAGACGATTATGTCATCTAAATAAACCAGGCATGTTTTCCAAGATAACCCTCTCAACACATTTTCCATAAGCCTCTCAAATGTCGCAGGAGCATTACAGAGTCCAAATGGCATAACGTTGAATTGCCACAATCCAGATCCTGTGGTGAAGGCTGTCTTTTCTTTATCTACTGGGTCCATTTCTACCTGCCAGTATCCAGACTTCAAATCCAAAGTGGAAAACAATTTACTTCCAGCCAATGTGTCCAATGTGTCATCGATCCGAGGCAGAGGATAACTATCTTTCTTGGTAACGTTGTTCAGCAAACGGTAATCCACACAGAACCTCGTCGTTCCGTCTTTCTTCTTAACCAGGACCACCGGAGAGACCCATGGGCTCGTAGAAGGTTCTATCACCCCGTCTTTCTTCATTTCCTGAACAATCGTTTCAGCTTCCTCTCTTTTCGCCTGTGGTAATCGTCGAGCTGTTTGACGAATTGGCTTAGCATTACCAGTATCAATTTTATGCTTAACAACACTAGTTCTTCCCGTCTTTCCTCCTTTCGGTACGAAAATATCGCGATACTGCCGAAGAAATTCCCTTAATTTCCTTTTCTCCATCTGATTTAGAGACTGTCCTGCGACTGCAACCATTTGGTCGAATTTATCGTTGGAATTATCAGATGTTGTCGCCTGACGGATTATGGATGTCACAGGTACACAAGTTCCTACTTTTGTCTCTTTCTTTATGGTCACTGGGTAGTCGTTGACATTGATAAGTCTCACAGGAATTTCCTTAGCCGAAGTCACCAATTCCTTTCCAATTATGATTCCACGGCCAACCTCATCGTCGTGGTTCCAAGGCTCCATCATAACAGGTCTCCCTTCGTCCACAAATCCCTGTAGCCGCGCTACTATGATCGTTTCGCTTCTTGCAGGCACGACTGTATCTTCTGTAATGGCTGCTTGCACAGTGTTGTCATTATGTGGATGGAGAAATACCTCCTCGTTGCCAACTTTGATTACCTTATTCTTAAAATCCAATTGGAATCCATGCATATTCATTACGTCCATTCCTAATATAACATCCTCTTCGATGTCAGCAACTATAACAGTATGGACGAACTTTTCTGCTCCAATTCCCAATTGTACCTGGATTTCTCCATGAATGTTGGCATTTTCACCTGTAGCGGTCCGAAGTCGCAACCTCGTTGGTAACAGTTTCTTTCGGCTGTTTATAACTGTCGGGCGTATGATGGTTCTGGTCGCTCCGGTATCCACCAACAACGTATGCTTTTTACCATTTATGTCTCCATCCACATATACACTATCTTCACGACATTTCAAAGAAGCTATTAGTATAAGAGGGTCTTTGGAAGAGTTCCGGGTCGAAGCTGCCCCCCTAAGGTTGACTCGTTCTGGTTTTCCTGATGGTGAGTTTCTTGATTTTATGGTCTTCTTTTTCTTGCATGTCATGCTTTTCATCAAATTAAAGAGCTGGTCAAGTTTATCTTCGTCTCCTTCCTCTTTTACAGTCCTAACTTTACTGTACCCGCCAGAGGCCTGCGTAGCTGACTCGTATTCGAGGGCGGCGGATAGGACATCAACCAGCGTCTTGTGACGAGCTAATCGCAGTGTTCTCTGCATTTCATGATCACGAAGACCATCAATAAACGTTTGAACGGCCAATTTTTCCATCATGTCTTCGGGAGCTGTTGGATAAGCGTATCGTACTAATCTGGCAATATCTACCTCATATTCTTGAAGAGCTTCATCTTTCTTCTGTCTACGATTTTTAAGCTGTGACTGATATACATGCTCCAAATGTTCGTGGCCATATCGCATATTTAACCTCTTCTTCAGTTGTTCGAAATTATCGGTCTCTTCTACGGCTATGGTCTGAAGCACATCTAAGGCATCTCCTCGAAGGGCGATAGTCAGGTTTACAGCCTTTTCTTTTTCAGACCATCCATTTGCTCTTGCGGCTGATTCGAACTGTTTCATGTAGTTGTTCCATGATGATTTTCCGTCGAAAGTTGGGACTTTAACATGAATAGAACCTCCACTTCCTTCAAATTTCGGCCGTGTCTCCAACTTAAATTTCGTCTCGTCTTCTTTTATCTCCACTGTAATCGGATTGTTACCTCTCTCTGCTGTCCCTGTTTCCTCCATCTTCCTTTCCATTTCTTTCATCTTTTCTTCGAAGGCCAACATATCGGCAGCAACTTGATTTTTTAAAGAAGATATTCTATCGTCGAGGGCAGACATCTCAGAAGTGACTTTAGAGATGTTAGCAGAAACTTTGCTTTCCAGAGAAGAAATCTCGTTAGAAACTTTGCTTTCTAAAGAAGCGATGTTGCCGGATACTTTGTTCTCCAATGATGCGATGTCGCCGGAAACTTTGTTCTCTAATTTCGAAATCGACGAGATGACAGCATCTTCAAATATATAAGTCTCTGGATCTAGTCCTTCTTCTAGCAAAGCGTTCTTTAGTCGTTGGACTAACTCAGCCTTTTTTCCGGTAGAAGCTAATTCTCTGTCTTCAAGATGTCTTCTTAAATTAGTCACTGTCAGCTCATAAATCGTAGCCATTTTCACAATTTATTTTATATTCACTTGTATTATTATTATAAGTCTAATTTATGTTCGATCTCACTCTGACACCATTTGTTGTGAATTTATTAATTGTTAAGTCTTTAATTTATAATGTCTTGTTCTAAAGGTTCTTATCTAAATTTATTAAAAAGCACAATGACTGATATTTATTTATTTTCACTAAACATACATAATTTATTAAAAAGCGAACGTAACATTTTATCGCGAGCGCGTCGTCCGAATTAACTCTCCCTTCCAAATAAAGTTCCGTTATTATATACCAGTGCCGTTATCTCGAAAAATCCAAAACCTTCGATGGCGAAACGGTAAAGGCAAACTGGATTTCCCTCGCACTGGTTCTGGAAGGTCGCTCAGGTAAATCGAGGCCTCTCGTAATCTGTAACAATATCCTAAGTAAGCCATTATGATTTTGTCAGAAAATTAGCAAATTATTAAAATGACTGTCACCCAACGACATACAACAAGGTAACCATGTAACATGAGCAATAACAGAGATAGGTAAGGTGAGATAGGATAATAAAGATTGATACCGAGAAACGTAATCTTCTAAAATAATGGATGATATACAGGGTGTCTCATTTGAAAAAAAAGGAATACGACAAATATTTAGTATTCCGGCTTTATGCCAATTTTGACAGCACCATGTAGAATAAAAAAAGCAGCTTTACACTTTATACGGTACAGCTGTATTTGATTATTAAGTTAAATTATTATGATTATTTGATTAGTTAAAATACATTAATTAAAAAAGTGTAAATTTCATATAAAAACTATTACAACTCAAAAACGGTTCACAATAGGTATAGTAAAGTATTAACCAAAAAGGTTCAAAATAACGTGAATATGTCTAAAATGAATAATATACAGGATGTCCCATTAGTATGGGTATAAACAACTTTAGGTATAACCGGAAGTAGCAAATAGATGAAAATATTTTCAGTAAACAGTTCAATCTTCAAAACCCCTTCATTTCAATTTTCATGATTTAGTTCTCCTTAGTTTTCGAGATATTTCTAATTGTGCGTTTACCTGTTACACCCCGATATAATTTATTATTCGAACTTCCTGAAAGTAACTCCAATCCTTGGTGGGTATGTGAGATTGGGCCTTCCGTTGGGCGCCAATGTGCAACAATCTAACAACGAATATATAACAGTAAAGTCACTACCATTATCAATGGGTGCTAATTGTTCAACAACTTAACGACACCTCAAACTAAAAAACCGTGTAACTATAACGGTGTAACTATAACGGTTTAACTATAAAACGGCACTTGAGATGACAATTTTACTTTTGGGGCTTCGACTACCTCTGTGTTAGGTATAGGTACGTCTTATCTTACATGCAAAACCAAGCAATGAGAAATTTTAGAAGGCATATATGATAACAGATTATACACAGACTGGCAAAAAAAGTGGCCTCCTTATAAATTTCCGAAAATAATAATTTATTGGAAGTTTTATGCATTGTTTCATATTATATACTTGACATCTTTCATTTTTAAAACAAAAAATGTCCATTATTGATTGATTACTTAGCATCATTTAATTAGAACACTATAAAAGAAAATAGTGTAAAATCGAAACGAATTACAAATAATAAAAACTACGAGTAAACTTAAAAAAAAATTTATAATATCGGGTGTTATGCCCTAAAACATCAAAAACCGTTTGCATACGATTTAGAAGGGAAAGTAACAAATTTTGAATAAAAACTTAAGAAATACGTTCATATTATTTACATACCCTACGATGAAGTTTATCCCAAAGGTGTTCGATGATCTTTAGATCAGGGCTGCAGACTGGCCATTCTAGATTATTAATTTCTACTTCCCCCAAGTAATTTGTCATGATTCTTGCAGCATACGGCCGTGTATTTTTATACATAAAGACGAAATTGTCAACAATGAATGGACCAAATGGAACTACCACTTCTACCAAAACAATCTCTATATAGCATTCATATTCCTATAGTGAGCATTCAGGGGGCTATTGATGAAAATAATTTGGAGCCTCAAATGAGATTTCAGCCCAACCCATTACACCACCACCAGCAAACTTTTTTCTCTGGGACATACAAGCTTGGGCATATCTTTCATTTCCCCGGCTCCAAACCCTCTCTCGGCCACCGCCAGACTCCACACAGAACCGCGATCAGTAAAGAGAATTCGGCTCCGATCCTGTATATCCTAGTGTTGATGTTGTCCAGTAAAAATTAAATAATTCCACAGTGTCTGAGTTGTAATTCGGGAACAATAGCCGGCTTTCTTGCCATTAGTGCTCTTTCATTGAGGCGTCTTCTAACAGTTCTCTCATTTAAATTCCAATAAAACGATCATCTCTATGCAAGGTAACTCTTCAACAACCGGAACCAGGTCGGCGTAAGTATGTACGGGTCTCTATAAAACGATGGAAAGCTCCCGTACTGTAGTTTTTGGAATACCTAAAGTTTTGGATACTAAACTTGACTTCTTTTGTTTTGTAGCAATGCAATAATTCGAGCAAGATCTATTGTAGATATCACAATATCTTAATTATTCACTTAGTCGAAATCCTCGTTTGAAAAGCTACATTACTATTTAAATAAATGTTTTTAACTTGAAAGATAAAGAGCGACTACATAAAACAATAAAAACGTTACACTATAAAATTCCATTTTTCATGGAAAATAATTTTAAAATTATGGTAAACAGTTGATCTGAATGTGTTATATACCAATATGATGTCTGATGATGTCAGTATGATGTATTCATTAATAATAGTCCAGAGTTATTATTAATGAATACAACAGCTTACACATGTATCAGAGTTAGTCCATTTCTGTAAACATCAGGTACTCGTACGATAACAGTTCTTCCTGCATCAACAGGTGGTAAAGTTAAATTCGAAAGGGCAATATTCTGGCCTAGCTTTTTCAGTCTAAATTTAGCCCCGTTTCGTTTATTATTTATCTTCCCATTTCGTAAATATTGGTTACATGTTATGCTCTCCTCTCTTTGTCTATTTTCTTCGTCAGCTTTAGAGCAGATAATACGTAAGTAACAAACTGAATATTTATGACTATTTGAAATTTATTGTTCGCATATTGTACACACATTTTTTCTTATTGTTTATCTTTGGTATTTCATCTTCACATTCATTTAAATTCTTCTGATTGCACAACTTTTGTAGTTCTTTTTCTGTTTTAATGTTGAACAGAAGTTCCTTAGGAAGTACCGAATCTTTCGGTAGAGAAATCAGAGAACGATTTTTATTGCTTTGAATAAATTATAAACCTTTAGACTAAGTTATATCAGACTTACTACAGACTAACTATAGGTTAACTTATAGTTGTGTTCTGGCCAGCCAATTATGCAACCATCATGTCTTTTACATCTTGGTTCGATTTTTCTATATACCTTTGACTTTGTGAGTGGTGAGGTTTTTAAATTCCTCGCCGTAGTCGCTTGGTAAAATCATAGGTGTGCCGAACAAACAGAAAATACTGAATAAATGATAGGCCACTTCTTCAGTTGACTTTGTTTTTAAGCACGTAGCACGGTGAATTTTATTATATGATCCTGATATTAAGGATGAAATAACAAGGTTAATCTAGCTCACACAATTCATTTTATTTGTTAAAATTGGCCTCAGCACTATCCTTTTCGTTGCACTTTCTTTGTTTAATTACACTGCTTGCAAAGTAATAAATAAATCTCCCTTGTTATAATACAATATTTTCTCTTCAGTTCAGGATCCATAACTAAAATCAATAAAATAATATAATTAGATGTACTTTACTTTGGCTCAAATTGTGAAAAAATAATAACAAACTTAATAGTCAATAACGCCCTGTCCCTATATGAGCGGAATGAATGTTGTCAAATAATTTGTCGGTCGTACAGAAGTACTGCGGCTCAGCAATTTCATCCACTCTCCTCTCTGCGAGCTTCTTGGTTTTAACATTATTTATAATAGTGTACCTTTTCAATCATCGCCCTTGTTTACGTAATTGACGAACTTGTATCTCAGTTCATATTACAAACTTTGGCTTCCTTTACCTTTGTAAGTATTTGATCGTATTTTTCTCGTATAAACATGTTACTGCGATCATTGCTATAACATATAACTTTTTGCTAATCATAACTGAAAGATAACTTATATAGAAATAAAATAATTTTGTATTTTTGCGTTAGTTTGTATTTTTAAAACGATTTCTAAACATAAATAATATAACAATTTAATGAGGTTTTCCTGTACGCCCCTGGCGTTTGGACAGGTTTGTTGTTCGTATCTAAATTATGTCGTTTGTTTTACACTTGTTTTTTTATCTAGTAATAAAATGGTACACTATCTATATTTAGTAGTGTCAGTTAATTACTATTGACCACATAGTTTAATTTAATAAGAAAAATCAAATTTGGTAATATTGTTCTCTTTGAATTGTGATTTCTAAAATAATTTCTAGACAACGCTACTTGTTAAGTATTATTTAATATTTTACAATTATTTGTTTTGATTTTGATTAGTTTTACAATTTATACAAGTTTATAAGGAAAAATGATTTAAAAACTTCTTCTTCCGTTTAAAAAAAGGACAAGTTTCTGATTATAATTACTTCTTGTTATATCAATATTTTTTGTTGTTCTTCTTGGGATTCTTATTTTACCGTTCTGTGTCGTTTTTTTCTGTATATAGTCTTGCTATTTTTATTGCTGAATGTTTTAATCTCGTAGATACTGTTGAAGGTAATACATTACCGTACGTATAATAAATGCGGGAAATACCTTAGTGACACAGTTTGGTTTCCATAATGGATTTGAAACGAGAGAGGCATTGTTTGGAATAAACGTACTTGCTTAAAAATGTCATGATATATCTGTATACATATTCTATTTTTTTATTGACTTCCAAAAGGCATTTGATCGTGTTAAGCACTCTATATTGATCGAAGTTCTAAGAGACATTGGCTTGGATGGCAGAGACGTTTGCATAATTAAAAATTTGTATTGGAATCAAACAACATCAGTTTTAGTAGACAGTTTAAAATCACAGGCTCTTAATAATAAAAGAGGAGTACGGCAGGGATGCCTCTTGTCGCCCCTGCTTTTCAACATTTACTTAAAAAGAAATTTTAGAAATGCATTTTCTGAAAAACAAGAAGGAATAATTGTGAACAATGAAGTCATCAATAATTTGCGATATGCAGACGATACAGTACTCCTAGCATCTACTTAAGAAGATCTGCAAACATTACTTGACAATGTCGTTACGAGCTGTAAAGAAGGAGGTCTGGATCTGCAAAACTCGCATTTTTAGTCGCCACACGACAGGCGACGAAAAACGCGAACATAAAAGGTACCTAAGGCATAACACAATGATCCAGTCGATCGTGGCGCAATTCCATAGGTATAATACTTATCTTTAGAAAAATGCTGTCTTTGGTATACTTATTCCGTTTTATTTCGGATAAGTAATACATTAGCAATATTACGTCTAAACGTAGCTGGTCCATTGTTCCATCAGTTTATTTATATAATAGCCAAGCAGTGTGGCTTGTCATATTAACACTATAGGCTATTAGACAAACATACCATTAGCATTTGTCGGAACCACTTAGGTGCGGCCGTCAAAACAAATACCACCTCAAACGCAAATAGAGCCTCTCCCAAAAGCAGTTGTAGGAACCCTATAATCCTCTTTGTACCTATCTCCTTGTTCTTTGTAAACCAAAATATTATCATCCGAATTGTTTATACAAAATCTACACTCATTTGTAAATAAACGGTTTCTTCATTCATTGATTGTCCATTTACGGTATTCTTCAGCCCATAGTCTTCTCAATCCGCGATGTTACCTAATTAGTACTGGATGAGATAAACGCATTCTTACTCTTAAGCCAATCATATGCAACCTTCTGCTGCTAACGATTTTGTTTAAAATTGTTCTTCCAGTGCCGTTACACAATGCTCTGTTAATGCGAGAAGCAGTATATGTTGGTTCCGTCTAGCAATAATTCGCATATATCGGTCATCAACTGGGTTGGTACTCCGTTGTCGCTCTCTAACATGAACATATGAGGCTACACCATTTGTGACATACCGATTCCAACCCTTATTCACAACACTTTGTGAAAACCTCAAACGTTGAGTAGCTTCACGTTGCCTAAACCCTTAATTGATCCATCTCACAATATGTTGCAATTGGACAATATCTAAATATCTTTGTGGCATAGTTTATAACTATGCAATTAATAACAACAATAACAATTAATAAAAACACTCCACTATTTAAAAAAACTGATCCCAATCTGTGTTCATATCAAATTAAAATATATACGACTTTAATATTCAAATTGTTGCTGACAATAGTAAAAAAACGGATGGCCACAATAACAGAATTTATTTTATTTTTAAAATTTTAGAAAATTTTAGATTCCCCATGTCTCTATTAACATCTTTATCAACGTCTGTTTTGCCTTGCAATTTTTAGAAGGCTCAGGTTAAGGCAGAAATCTGAATTATTTTCGAAACTATTTTACGGATTTATTATTTTATTTCGTTTAAAATTGATAACAAATTCGGAGTATTAATAACATTTTAATTATATTAAATTTTTACAAAGTTCGACTATTTCTGGAGAAAGATTTTACTTTGATCCTTATCAATTGTTGACCATGGTAAATCAAGTTGACATAATTTGTAATACACTTTTACTGCAACAAAATCTTTTTAAACTTTTTAACTGATTAGAACTTTTTAGCAATTTAAATTGCCCTTGACATAATATTGGCGACCCGCATAATAAATTTTTTCTAGTAGAATAAGTATTTTAAAAAAGGTTTAAGGAAATGTTAATACTTTTAAAATTATTTCTGTTGCAGAATCAAAATGGGTTGGGGATCGAAGTTGGATGGTTGCGGCAATTTTATAAAATACAGTTTGTTTATCGTCAATTTTATAATATTTGTAAGTATGAATATAAACATTTTAGTTATTTGTTAAAGACAAAAACCGCTGAAAGAAACTTTTATATTTTGCTAATTGATAATTTTTTTTATTCGACTTCCGTGTCACGACGTCGAGATCACTGACACGATGACAGTATAGTACAATATAAAACTATTACAAATTACAATTTTACATGTGACATAATACACATTATTTAATTTTTAAAATTTTTACTGTTGTTGTAAAGCAGTAGAATATCCGTTAAATATTTAAAAATACTTGATAGGTATAACACAACTTAAACTGCTATTCAGAATATTTGCCAACAAGCTTAATAAAAATATTATAATCCTTAAAGAGCAATAAGGCTTTCAAGGAAATAGATCAACTATAGATGCTATATTCTTAGTTTAACAAATCAACCAAATGGAATATAACAAAACTGTCTATAGGTATTTTGTAGATCTGTCTTAAGGTTTTGATTAGACGATATTAGACGATGAGACAATTACAAAAAAAAATTCGAGGAACTATAGTTGCGAGTGAGTGTTTTTTGAAGTAGTATGCGACTATAGAACAGAAGCTTTGATAGTGGTGTTGTGGAAGTACCGTTGTGAGGGAGAATATGGACTATCCAGCTTTTTTTTTTTGTCTTTATAGAGGGGGGGGGTCTGTAATCTTTAAAAGACATCTCAGTCCAGGACGCCGCCTGACTAACTTTAGTGCAGGATTCGTTCTTCGTACTCCCGGCGATAGTTCCCGAGGTACTTTAAAATGCCCTCTCGTCGCCGAGTCTACGCCGAACGCCTACCTGCTAAACCAGACCCTCCTCTGTCATCCAGCGATCCGGAAGCGGAATGGCCGCTGTAAGGCCGGCATCACTTCCGAATCACTACCTTTATTCATTCATTCTCCATTCATACACATCCACACTCTATTCATCAGCAAGAAGGTTCCGTGTCTCGTTCCAGGTAGCGCGTAGAAGACACTCATCGCTCCTAGTTCGGCATTATTTCCAGATGGGCATTTCCTTCTTCCCCACAGTCTGACTCACGCATTCCAACTCATACAGTCTGACCCACTTTTCTAGCTTCACCTTTCAGCATCATTCACTTTTACCTTTAGCGTTGGTTTAGCAGTCTTTCTTCCTCTTCCTTTTTCTTGATCACTGCACGGATATAGCTGTGTATGTTAGTCCAAACTAATTTATTTTCAATCATTCTCTCAATCATTTCTCTTACTGTAACAAAATTCACACCTGTCTCTCTCTCCATTCTGTTACTTTCCACTAAAAAGCTATCCACTATCCAGCTAAACCCTAAACAGAAGGTACCTCCGGTGTTACCAGCCATACTAGGAACGACTCTGAATTGGCGTTTTTGGCTTGCATATAGTTTATCTGCAGTATTTGAGAGAGGCTGCTTCGATGATGTCGCAGTACTAGTCAAGTTTGTTGCCAGCAAAGTGTAGAAGCATGGCTGCAGGGAGCGGAACTTTTGTTTGGGGAAGCCTGGTGAGTATGTGCCCTCGACGGTGGCAAGGAGTCCTTAGAGTTAGCTTAGCTTTGTTGTTGGAGTCGGCTATTGTGCGGAGGATGTATCTTTTGCTGAGATAGCGGACTATGTCCTTTATTGATGGTATATTCGCAATTTGGTAAATTAGTGCTGACGGATAATCTGCACGTTATCTTATGAGGATTTTTCTTTCTGTTGCCACAACCGTGATAGTTTGGCGAGGATTTAGTGACGGGTAGATACACGTTTTGTTTTCTATGATGAAAGCCTGATGAAAGTCTTGTATGTGTGTAAGGGAGTTTTAGTAGAGGTATTTCCGAGTTTTACAGACAGCGTGCCCAGGAGTCTAGCTCTTCTTCTTACCCTGTCTAGGGTGTTTTTTATGTTATTATTCCAGTTGAGAGTTCTGATAATATGAACTCTCAAGTAAAACACCGAGTTTCTGAAATCGAGATTTTCTCCTAGGAGGGTTAACTGGTTCCTCCCAGTATCGCGGCTGAGAGCGGACTTGAATAAAATTATTGTGGTTTTGGAGGGATTGTCACTTTCAATTTGTTTTACCATCTGACAATTCTGTTTAACTGGTTCTTTGCTCTATCGAACATATACGCATGGCTTAGCGTCCCATTGTATGTTCCTGCAGAGAGGAGTGCAGTATCGTCATCACATTATAATATTGACTCTGATCTAGTCAAAGGGTGGAGGATGTCACTGTTATGGGGTGTGTATAATATTGGTACTTAAAGTGAACCCTGCGGGACTCTAACTTGTGTAGTGAATGGTGTTAATAGCGTGTTAGCGACTTTGATACGGATTGTCGTATTGGAGAGATAGGAACGGATTATGTTTACAAAGGGGGTAGGTAGTCCAGCAGAGTAAAGCTTTTTGATGAGGCCTGTATACCAAACCTGATCGAAGGCCTTCTGGACATCGCGGAAGATGCCTATGGCGTACCTATTTGTTTAATGGAAGACTTCTGGTATGAAGGTTTCTGCTTTAATCAATGCATTTTGTGCGCAGTGTTTAGCTCCGAATCCAAATTGAAAGTTTTAGATGAGAAGATGTGCGTCTAGGAATTCTAGCAGAATTCTGAGCAGAGAGATAGGTTTGTAGGATTTAGTGCTGGTAGGGGGTTTTCTGGTTTTCTAGTTTAATAAAAGGAATGCATTGATTATGTTTGTAAGCAGCGGGAGAATACTCCCTGGAAGTTTTTTGAGGCATCTTCCATAAATACGATCAGGACCAGGAGATGTGTTTTAACCTAAGTTATACATCTGCCTGACGGTGTCCTATAGCACAGGAGTCACCATCGGATGAGGATGAGGTCCCATGCGCATTGGAGGGTAGTAGAGTAGGTCTTTTATTCTCTTATCGGTATCTCTTTTAAATCGCTCGCTTATATTGGGGTTATTAGAAAAGACTAGCGCGGCCTTAAGTGAGTTTTTGAAGATCTCGGCCTTATCCTGTGAAATATTAATGATATTGTTATTGACTCTGAGTTGAGATCGGCGCTGTATTTTTTGTCTGGAATTTTGTATTCGTTCCAGAATTTTCAACCATCTCGGTGAATTTTGTCTCGGTAGTCAATGATGGCCGTAACTTTCCTCCTTTGTTCTGCTTTAACTTGTTGACTTCCGGCCTTTTTGACGCCAAGAGGCAGTTGTATTCTGCTTTGATGAGGAGGTCTTAGAATATTTTTTACTCCCTGATTAATCTGCGTTTTATTTCGATTTTTGCTATGTTTCTTTGTGGAAGCCTTGGAGTAAATGGATTGTATCGAGTTACAACCGAAAGTGGTAACAACTTATAGAGCACAATTGAACAAAATTAACAGTATTACTTAACTTGGTTGTAATCTAAATGAAAATTAAGATATTAGAAAATAAATTAGAATAGGTGAGATATGAGAATGAGAAGGCCAGAGCTGCATTTTTTAAGACGAAGAAAATAATACGTGGAAACAAAATTACTTTGAGACTGAAAATCAGATTAGTAAGATGTTATGTGTTCTCTATTCTTTTATATGGTGTCGAAGGTTGGACTTGAACGGATACGCCTCCCCAAAAAACTGAAAGCCTTTGAAATCTGGGTGTATCGGAGAATCCTACGGGTGAGTCGAGTAAATCAAGTTCTTAACCAGTTTGTTTTGTAGTAGATGGAAAAAGTTACGGAAGTGGTCAGATTAGTTAAAACTAGCAAACTAAAATATTTTGGCCGTATTATCCGTTACTCAAAAAGATATAATGTACTTTAAAAAAAAGGCAACATAGACGGAAATAAAGGCCAGGTCAAAGAAGAACGTCATCGCTTAGAAACCTAGAACATGGCTTTAAAAGTGTTTCAGATCCTCTGAATCCCTATTCCGAGCTGCTGTCCACAAAATATTTTAGCCAATTTAATAGCCAACGCACGATAATCAAGCACGGCACAGGAAGAAGAAGATAGTGAAGATAGTTATTAGTTCCCAAATAAACCTTACCTTAGAGAGATTAAACATATTAGCATATGTAGAAAACGATATAGATCGAAAACGAGGTACAAAACCTTGCACAGATTTGCATTTAAAACATCATATGATAGTTGTTAGGAAAAGCACCTCAGCTCTTATTTAGAAAGCTACGAAGAAACTACTGGTACTGATAATTATTAAAGAGTGTAGGCTTCTGTACGCATTTTATAAGTACAATGATATTTATGAATACTATTCAAAAGCAAATCATTTCAAGAAGAAGAATCTCTGACAATTTTGTTAGAAAGGAATAACATAATTATTTATATTTATCGTCTACTCTTTGAATAAAATAGTAAAAATTTGTTTTTAAAACGATTCTTACTACTTCTCACATCCTATACATAATAATTATCACTGCTTCAAAAGTGTTGCTAATGGATTTCCAAATTGGTCCTGGTTGGTCAACCACCAAACCAAATCGATTGAAAAATTAACACACATCGACGTTGTCGCTTGAATTGTATATACATATGGTTTTTCCTATTACATTAAAAATTGTTAGAACAATAGCTCGTACACACATAAAAAATTATTTAAATAGTTTAGCTTGCTGTAATTATTCTGAATGCTTACATATTTAAATGGATGTGGCACGTGATGCTAAAAAGAAACACGTCACCAATGTTTACATAGATGTTTAATCGATTTAAAATAATATATGTATGTGTATATATACATATATATATATATATATATATATATATATATATATATATATATATATACAACGCAAAAGTCTAGGGATATTTTTATAAATAGACGTATTTTGTTTATCTGTAATCAACTTAAAAAAAGTAATACAAAATTTGTATTTTAAATTGTTGTTTAATATGTCCAAAACCATAAATTGCAAAAAAAAACAGAAAATTGGAGCAAAAAAAATATATTGCAAATCACCCATGTTTCACATAGCACCATAAAATGTCAAAAATACGAAATATAAACTTAAAATAAAGTATGGCCACCACGTTGGTTTATCACAGCTCTACACCTACTGTTCATGCTCCGAATCACATTTTTAATGTCTGCTTGAGGTAGTTGTGTCCATTGTTCTCTCAGAAGCTCTTTTAATTGAAACTCATTGTAAATATTGCCCATATGTGGAGCAATTCTACGTTGGAGCATGTCCCATACATGCTCAATGGGATTCAAGTCCGGTGATTGTGCTGGCCACGGCAATACATCAATACCCTCGTTATCCAACCAGTTTGTTACAATATGTGCAACATGTGGTCGAGCGTTATCATGCATAAAGTAAGAATTTTCTCCAAGAGCAGCAGCAAACGGGCGCACAACAGCTCCAAGAATAGTGTCCAAATATTGCTAACTTGTGATAAAGCTACGTGTGAAAATGAGGTCAGTTCTTCCGTCAATCATGATTCGCCCCATACCATTAATGTACCACCTCTGTATGCATACACTTCTTGAAGATGAAGATGAACAAAACTGTGGCTCAGTCATTGTCAGTCCAATTCTAAAACTCTTGACACCAGGTTAATCTTGCAGCGCGATTGCCTCTAGATAGAGGTGGACATCTCAGTGGTCGCCGACTACGAAGATTGGCTTCATGGAGACGATTCCTCTCAGTACTGCTGCTAATTGTTACATTATGTGCAGGCTGTAATTCATTACCAAGCTCGGGTGCTGTGATTGTTGGCTGCCTTATGGCATTTAAAATTAAATATCGCTCTTGAGTGACGGTTGTAGAGCAACCACGTCCTGGATGTTGCTCGGCTGGACTCCCAGTGTCTCTAAACCTACGTAACAAACGACTTTGTCGCATACCAGCTTGAAGGAGACCCACGGCTCTATTCATCTCGTCCAACGTTAAATATTGTCGCTGCATGGTAAAAAGACAATATCTTTAACTCACCTATTAAGCAAGAATGGTATGACTAAGTGACTAAAATTAAAAATAAACAAAACATAAAAATGTCGATTTTTTTTGTGCCTTATAAAAAACATCCTAAAACACGCATTGCTATCAGTTTTACAATTTTTTTTTTTGAGAAGAAGTGTGTGTCAAGTATCAACAATTATAGTACAAGCAAATTTATATGATCATGAAATTTCTCTCATTGGTATTGTCAAATTATTAAAATATCCTTAGACTTTTGCACATATATATATATATATATATATATATATATATATATATATATATATATATATATATATATATATATATATTAATATATATATATAAATATATATATATATTAATATATATATAATATATATATATATATATATATATATATATATATATATATATATATATATATATATATATATTAAATATTTTTAGTACTAGTATAAACATAAATTATATTTTTCTAATTTTAATCGGTTCAGTCCTTTGATGCTTCCAAGAGTGTTTGTAATTTCCTAGGTACAAAATTATCAATTTAAAGGTAGGCAAATTAGATATTGGAGATACCACCTCGGAGACTTCCGACCGCCTGATATTCTAGCAGTCTAGGATGTAAAACTCTAGCAGTTTTACATCTCTTGGTCGATATTTTTCAATTATTTTTTAGGAACCGGAATTGTACTAGGCTCCATTCTATGTAGTTTTTGTAGGTTCACATCTACAGGAAAGTATTTTGACCCATAATTTTTTACACGGGGGTATAGACGTTGTTTTGCAGAAAAAAACTGTTATCCTCTCTCTTTAAAATAACATTTGGTACAAGTCTTTAGGACTTACAGTACCGAAATACAATTTTTCTAAGTTCGCCACTCAAACCATTTTTGAGCCATGTTTTTTATTGTTTAGCACAAATTATTCTATAAGTCTTGTCTACGCAGTTTTAGTAAATAAAATGGTACATTAAATAATAAGAGACTAAGTACCTTTAAAGTAATTTACTGGAAAAGACTCTATGACTAATTTTAAGCAAGATACGGTTCTTCTAAGTTTTCTGCTTCTAACGGTTTTTTGACGGCAAAATGCAAAAATTCTGTCTATAGGACACTCTGATCAAAAGCTATTGAATTTATACTGTCTAGTTAATACAAATTTTATTAAAAAAAATTGATTTTGCAGGCGTAACAAATTTTAAATCGCCGGTCCTTTAAGCGTTGTTTCCAAGGGAACGATTCATTCTATAGAAAAAGTGTTGATATATGTTTTTTTTAACTCTTTAAAGCCCGATTTTTATTTAATTAAAAAATTAGGATCATTGTGAAATTTATTTATAGTAGATTCTTAAAACAAATGCAATCAAAATTAACAATGCTGATCCTGAAATATATTCTGCAGGATGTGGTATTCTGAAGATACCAGCAGGAACATGGCGTAACAAAAAATTAAATGAGAAATAAAAACTAGGTTGTACAGCAACTGTCGTGCTGCAGTTGGCACATCTTAAAGAAGTAGTTGTTTGAGGCATATGAGAAGACTTTAAATTGTTCTGGAACTCCAATAACTCTTTCAAATATTTTCAAAGAGAATCAATCCTTTTGGATTGACTTCTAACTTAAAATGGAATGAATGCATTTACAACGCAAGCATCCACAAAATAAAAAAATATTCTATGCCACTTGTGTGATTTACGATTCACCTCATAAAGATTTTTCAGCATGTCAAATTTGTAAACACGTCCCCTGCGTGAGTTGTAGAGCACTACCATTTGTGAGCATGAAACCTCATTCAGACTAGCGTCTTTTTTTCTTCTCTTTACAACTTCGTTTGTTGCTGGCTTTTGGTAATTTCCTAAAAGAATTACACTTCTGCGATTCATCTACTTCAACGCAGATAGACCTTCTGTTAAAATACGGTAATCTGAATCTCTTCAATTTATTTGTTTGTCAGTTTTGAATTCTGGTAAATCCTTTTTTTTTTTAACAGTTCCACGTGCTTAAATTCCATCCGACAATAAAGATCTCTAAAGATCATTACAGTTAATAGTTGTCAAAGAACACTCGGTGGTGTTTATTTACTAAGACCCTTGTTAGATCTTGTACGACTCGTTATCCTAAGTTTTTTTCGGTAGAATTTCCCACTTTACCGGTATATATCTGGAACTCGCACATGAATCCGCTTTATTTCATACTTTGTAGCCACGTTTTATAGATTTATTGGGCATGTAAATTCAGTGCTGCAAGAAACGTTTCAGTAAGTTTAGTTAGTAAGGGTCGCACTTTGTAAAATTTGTCAAATCCGGGATCAGTTTTATTTGGCTGCAGTGTATTATTAACCATATATAAATTGCCTAGTAACCAAGCAAATCTCTTACGTGACATAGTCGAACTGATGAAAGGGTCCCGTAATTCATCACGTGACTGGGCCAATCTCTGTAATATTAATACTCAATAATCTCTGTAACTGGGCAATTCTTTTATACCTATTAATACATTTACCCCAAAAAATGTTTGACTTCGACTTCTGTGGTAGGTGTAAATCCATTTCCTACTCCGTGTTTTTGAACGTAATATAGATTGGTTTGAAATACAATTAGGTGAATTAGATCCTCATGAAATAGTTCCAAAAACAAATATGTGGGGTTCTCTGCAGAATTTGGAATGTTTGGGCCTGTAGTTTCAATAAATAGATTTGTTGGTTTTATATAACTTTTATTTTGGGTGCAAAATATAGAGTTATCTCGCTTTGCTAGCCGTACTGCTAGCGGTATATCGTCTTCACTATCCGATTCTGATTCTTGATTATTTGGAGTATTGGTTGTTTTATCTTAATTGTTAATTTGGTCTTCAAACATGATGTCCATATTTCCAATATCAAAGACATACTCATTATTTGGTCACTGAAATTCATCAACATCCAATTCATCTCCCAAGACGCTTTCAATATCAGAGGCAATTGACTCCTGGTCACTTGGAAATTTATTCAATAAGGCGTCAATCTCGTTTTGGGGCATATTTTCCAAATACCTGAAGCTCCACTTTTGATTTTGCATATTGGCAGAATTCGTATAGAAAGTTCCCTGTCGTCGTACCAGAATACCACATACCCACAAAAAAAATTAAATGTATTCATGAAAATAACAGTACTTAGTGTGAAATAGACTTCAAAAATATCATTTACCCGTAATTTTTGTAATTAATAATAATTGAATAAACAAGAAAACAATTAAAATATGTCGCTGTGTCAACACCGAACGCCCGCTTCAAATGTGTGCTTGACTAATTATGTTATCCAGTCAATGTGATTTAATCAAATCGGTTTTAAACTGGTTAGACCTTGGTTAAACACTTAGAATATAATATAGGTAACCAATTATACACCTGGTATGACTAAAGCCGCTGGGAAGTTTAAAAGAAATATTTGTAAAGGTGGTCATCTCAGCATACCGACAGTCGTCAAAAGGTTAACGTTATCTCAGCTACATTTTTAGCTTAAAACATTTTTTTATCCCTTGTACCCTACGAAGGCGGTTTTAGGGAGAAGACCAGGGGTAGAATTGGCAAACTTTTGTGTAGCTTCTTTTGGGTCTAAAAATTAACTTTTTCAGGAAAATTCAGCTTGTTCGTATGATTTTTAGAGATTCAGTGATTATGACTTTTTGTATAATCTTGCTGATTGCTGAAAGTAAGCTTATCGGCCTGTAATTTGGTGTGAACGTGATGTCCTTTCCTGCCTTTAGTGCCATGATAACGTGGGCTTCCTTCCTTCGTTTTGGGAAGACCCTATATTCAAATACTGCATTATTTATATTGATTAAAAATACCAGCGCTTTCACTGGTAGATACTTCAGAGCTCTGTTTGAGATTTCGTCTAAACCAGGTGCTTTCCTCAGTGATTTTTTTTATTTCCTGTAACTATGTTGGAGTGATAATCTCTTCTGGTTATTTGCGCATTTATTGTTTTTCGCTGACTTCTTCGGTGAAGTCTACATCTTCGTCTGGGTTGATAATTTCGTGTGCACTCTTTTTCGAGTGTCCTTCTTATCAATTCGGGTTTTTCCTCGAAGAAGTATACAATTCCATTTTCGTCGTATATTGGGAGTCTGGGTTTTCTCAGTATTCTTTGTAGTTTGTAAATATTTTACATATTTAGGCTCTGTTCCTCTATCTCTTTTACGTTGTTGTCCCAGTTTTAGCTTTTATATTTTAGTAGCGCCGTTTCCACTTCTCTGTTGAGCCGATTTGCTCTATTTTGTCCCCCCGGTTTATTCTACTGTCCATAATCGTGTTCCGTGTAGAATATATTTATAACAGATATATAATATGTGTATATTTTCTTGTTATTATAGGGTATATGGTCAATTTATTTTTGTCTTATTATGGGGTCTTCTTTAGGTGTGTTTTGTTGTTGTTTAGATTTTTAAATAATGTATTCAGGCAATACTTTTAGTGTCATCTTGCCATTGTTATCAAATTTGGTATTAAAATCTCCAATTACAAAATGTTTTTTTTTTTGTTGTCGTACTCTTTAAAGAGTTTGACATCTTTGACTTTCTGACTTTTTTATTTTCCTTTTTAACTTAGTTTACCAATGAGTCCTGTTGCATAAGATTTATGGAACAAACATAATAAAATAATAATTCACTGATATGTCCCCTTACCTTATGCTCAATTCTTCTCCAATATATTTATAATTATATCCTCCCATATATTCTTCACAAAGTATTTTGAAATACAAAAAATGCCTTTATTTCAAACTAAAAACTACAAACTTATAGTTAAAGTTATATATGATTAAACTTTGTTAGTAGTATTTTGGTGGGCAATAGTTGTACTTCTTTTCAAAACTACAATCTTAATAAAATCAAAAACTTACTAAGCCTAACAATATTGTTAATAAAACCAATTTTTTATTATCTTTTAATATTTGGAAAATAAACATTTAACAAACAATAAACAATAAACCAAGTGGTTTACCAATAGTTTAAAAATAATTATTTATATTTTTAGTTGGGCGGTGTTATTGTTGTTGCAATAGGAATTTGGACCATTGTCGACAAATCATTTGCAAATGAATTATTGGGGACGAACTTGTATGCGGGAGCAGCCTATATTTTACTAGCTACTGGCATTTTAGTAACGTTTATATCATGCCTAGGATGTTGGGGATCAGTCAAAGAAGTTCGATGTATGCTGGTTATAGTAAGTATATTTTTCTTACAATTTAAACCTTGCAAAATAATAGTTTAGGTAAAAATGTAATTACATATTAATAATTGAAACTTAATATTCAGATTTAGTGTAATTTATCGAATCTGTACACAGTTTTTATTTATTAAGGCAATCTTTCATTGTTTACAAATATACATCATCAAATCGAAATTTCGCGATATTATATAAAATAAATTAAATTTAAACAACGAGAGTACGCGTTCACGACAGGTCTCTTATAACAATAAAACGCAGTGTGAATACTCGCTTAACTGAAACCAAGAGAAACTGTGCCTTGAGCACTGAGAAAAATCAAATCAGCCGTCGCTGATAGAACACAATATCACAAAGGACACTAAAATTATTTGGAAGAAGCACAGGTGCTGAATCTAACATGCTTCAATATCTTCAACTGTACGTAATTTTTCGCGGAGTAAATGGCCCATTGAATGCCAGAAGTGGTCAGTCTACCGAGTCGGTGACCGTTCCCTTAATCTCCTTCCTGGGATGTTTTCGGAGATCCAGAATTTCTAAACTGTTTTTATTCTTTCTGGTCACAAGCTCACATAACTAAAGAAATCGCCGTGGACAAATTGTAGACATTTTTTTTTAATATTAAGTTTGTTTATAATCATAACGTTTATGCGATAAGTAGTACAGGGTTTTTACAAAAGTTTTTCTCTAACAGTACATCTCAAACGCATTGATCTTCTGGCGCTTTTGTGGCTGAAAGATCTAAGCTTCGGCAACGTATAGAAATATTAATAAGACTTTAACTAGTCTCAATTTCGTTGTTTAGAAGATATATCTATCTTTCAATATTATTATTAAACAATTGTATTTTTGGCATGGGAGTATGGTATAAAAAGACCTCAACACAGCTATTCTGTATAGCAACCAACAAAGTCATCATAGCCAGAATGATCGCCAACGTTCGGAACGGACAGGCACCCTAAGAAGAAGAATTTTTGGCCATAGAGAATAATCTTTGAACTTTATCGTCGCAAGTCTTGGTAATAATCAGTACTGGTTTGTTATTTCTAGGATTCAAAATCTGTCTACTACCAATATATTTGTCTTACTGGATCAATTTTTATGCTGACTTTCTTGCTTTTGAATCCTATTCTCTAAAAAAGATCCTGCATTTCTTGCTCTTGTAGTAATCTTAGCAAATTTAAAGTTAGATATATTTTCACCTGGCTACCCTTCTATGGTGGTCGACAGGTTCCATACTATTCAACTGACCAACATAAAATATCACATAGTGGACAGTTTTGTCTATCTCGGGTCTAGTATAACTAACGATGGTAACTATGAAGCAGAAGTTTGGAGACGTATTGGTAGGGCAAAAATGCGATAAGTCGCCTAACTAAAGATTGAAAAGACAGATCTCTCAAAATATCAAGATGAGACTGGTGAATGCCATTGTATTCTCAATATTTCTATACGAGGAAGAGACTTGGACTCTACAATTTTTGGTCACGTGATTCGCAGATGTGAAAATAGTTTGGAGAGATTAATTATTTTTGGAAACGTTCCGGAAAGAAGATCAAGAGGACGATCACCAATCAGATGGTCCGACCAAATTAAGAATTCAGCTGGAAATTCATTCCGCGAAGCTCTCAGAGCAGCTGAAAATAGAGACCAATGGAGATGTTATTTAAAAAGTTTGCGACGGCACCATTGACTAATTTCCCTTTCACTAACATAAATTTTTATAAAATAACATAATCAAATGAATTTTTATAGTCCACGAAATATTATTATCATTGATATCTGATACTGTTTTGACTTTTTAAAGTTTTGGCAGGTTGAGTTTTCTTAAGTGCATGTAGATTAGCATTTATTTTATCTTTATGGACATAGAGCAAGATGGTTCTCGTACCTTTTAGTAGCTTCTTTTTATGTAATTGAATATAGATAGTACACCTTGAATAATTAGTCATTTATTATTCCATTTGCTGTATTCCATTTAGCGGTACAGATAAAGTGGATGACCTGTAAGTATTCCTTTGCTAACGATTTAGTAGTACTGCTTGTAAATCATCAATACCAGGAGATTGGTTATCCATCAGAGACTTGATAGCATATTTTATAACAGTATATAACATCTCCTCACTTTGGGATAGTTATTTGGTAAAATATTTTTAAATGGAACCTCATCACCTGCGACAGCCCATTATTAAGTTTTCTGGTAAGACAATGTATTAAAGTGGCTAATGGTAGCCATGTTCTTTAATTTTCTGCACATATTTAAAAAATTTAAGTACTTTATCTTTGTGATACTGATGCCCTATCTCTTTATGTATTTATAATCAGCACCAGATACACTGTTGTGTTCTTTAATGCATCGAATTATACTCCAAATGACATCAATAAGAAGTAGTTTAAAGTTTGTTGTAGTGGTTATGCTATGCTGGGTATTATTCTTTGCAGTTTTGTTTATTTGGTCTTTTAAGAATATTAAAATTTTCTTAGGACTGTCTAGTACAGACATGGGCAAACTATTTAAGTGAAGGGACACATAAAATAAAAACATTCTCCAGAGGGGCCAAAAAAAAATAAAACAAGTTTGTATTAGTGATAAACTTTTTATTTTAAATTTACATCATACATATCTTTGTGCATAAATAGTAGGAAACATTCATAAAGTTACCCAAATAGATTATTCTTTGACAGAGTATAAAGGTGTTTGTGACACCGTATGAAACTGAGCTTCTAAAAGTTATTCATAATGTGGCAGAAACTGGGATAAGCTATTTCGCAGGAGTAGAGCTAAGTGCTGGTCAGTCATCAATCGGTTTCTAATGGTATTTTTGTGAAGCTTCTTAGTAGAAAACACCTGTTAACTGATGTAGAAAAAAGCAAACATCGCAATTATCATTTGCGCATGAGATTTTAGATTTTAGTTTTGGGAAACTTTATTTTAACAGGGACTGTAGAACTGTTGTAGAACTTAGTTTTGGAAACATTGAGAAATAGTTGCTTCAATTTAGTGTTACATTGCAAATCAATAAGTTCGAGCTGCAATTCTGGTTTTACTTATTTCTAATCTACATTAATCGGCATACTAAAAATGTCCAGGTTTTCTTCGATGATTATGAAATCTTGGAATCTTCGCTAAAACTTATCATGATGATATTTCACGCTTTTTTCATAGCTCTTAAGATTGTATTCCCTAACTGTAATAGATTTTAGCAAAATAAGTTAGATCTCTTTTCCCATTTTATTTGGAAAATAGATTCAACTGCATTTTAAAAGCCTCAATATTACCCCAAAAATATCATGGATTAATTGATTTCTTTCCTCTAGTTTAAGTTTCAATAGATTGATGTGACTGGAAAAATCTGTCAAAAATAGAAAGTCTGAAAAGCCATAAAATAGCTTTAAAATGATTACTTTTAAATATCAACGTTACATTTGTTAGTGGTCATTTTAACAATAAGAATGTCACGAAACACTACAAACAAAGCAAAGCTATAAAAGCAGTTTTTATAAAAAATTATATCTGCATGCACACAGCCGTTGAGATGGATGTCATCACTACGTGCCTGTTTGAGTGATCGAAATAAACAGAACTGAACTGCCCTTCAGAAATGGTGAAACTTCAATGGTAGAGATATCAGGTAGAGATGGTAGAGAAATCATAGATAAATGATTTTCAATGGTTACAAAAACAATTTTCACGTGATATGCTTAAACCTTGTAAGTTTTAATAAATTAATCCACATTTGCAAATATTTCTAGGTTTTTATATTTAAATTTTTGCTCCACAATTCCAAATTTGGTCTACAAAAAGCATTAACTTTATCACTCGTATCCAATATCCATTTATATGTATTGGCTCCTTGAATCTGAAGGTTCAAAATACTTAGTTTCTCGAATATGTCAACCAAGCAGCGTAATATCATCAAAAATAAACCATCCCGGCTTCCGGTCTATTTTCTTCTAGAAAAACTGACGATTTTAAGACTTAATTCAAAAACACGTCATAAAAACTTCCCACGTGATAACCATCTTGCCTCACAATAAAGTAATAATGCTGAATGTACTGCACCCTTGTCTGTACAAAGTGCAAAAAAGATTCTAGTTTTCAAAAGTCTCATTTTTATATAATTAACTACTGTTAATATTGAAGTTAGCATAATATTCAGACAAGGAGACATGTCTGTGGAAGCCGGAACTTATCTGTGGATCATACAGCATGTACATATACACATTGGTCACACTATTTTTGCATCGGTTATATAATAATTTAAGATAGCAAATAATTCGAGCCAGGTTGCTTTCTATTGTTTGCAGAAAAGTAGTTCTTTAAATGATTTTACTTTTAATGTGATTTTATTTTTAATTCGAAGTATTCTCGAGGTTTGTTAATGTACTGACTATGAAGCGTTTCCAACTGTCTTTTAAGTTAGGTTTCATGCTGTCGGTTGCTAAAATTGTTAAGCAAATAATACACAGACATCTTTCATCTGGATTTATTTTAGTTAAGGTAAACACAGAATTTAAGTATTCTTGATAATATTTTCTCCATTTTATTATTGGAACCACTCTCGCCTGTGCACTTGTTGATGCTTCACTAGTATCAAATGCTCGCTTACTCCCAAATAAAAATTTGTCCATGATTTTGTATAAATTTATATTTACTTCTTGGGATATTTTAATACCGTGAACTGTAATTACCATGTAAATTACAACATACACATTTACAATAAATTTAACGCACGTAAAAGGTAGAGAAGGACTGACTCGACTAATACCTAGACTAAGAGAGATATTGGTTCCGGATCGGTGTTGCCACATTTCCATAAATTCACTAATTCTCGGCTATTTGGTAAGTAAGGTTTCACTGTAAGTTTAGCTGCAAAATACTTGGGCAAGATTTGATTATTAAAATTGTGCTGGATATTTGCCTTTAATTCTCAAAGTTCATTTATTCGAGCATTCAACCTTATATCAATTTATTACATATTGTTCTAAAGCTTTCTATAGAATAATCTTTCATTTTCTCAACTCTAGCTGTTAATACCAACAGAATGGTTAAAATCTGAGTTTATTGCACTTCAAAAAAAAAAAACAGGAGCCAAAAAAATGCAAAGATTACCGTACTCTCAGTCTCATGAGTCATCTCCTAAAATTATTCCTAAAGATAATTCATAAGAGAATCTACAAGCTGTGTGAAAGTCAAATTTCCCCCAACCAGTTCGGGTTCACAAATGCTGTTGGTACTAGAGAGGCTTTGTTCTCAGTACAAGTCTCATTCCAGAGATGCAGAGACGTCAACTGCGACATATACGCATGTCTGGTTGATTACGAGAAAGCGTTTGATCGAGTACAGCACGCCAAGATGATGCAAATACTAAAAGAAACAGGAATTAACAACCAAGATCTGAAAATAATTAGAAATCTTTAATGGAATCAGACAACAAATCTCAGAGTTGAAGGTGAATACACTGACTATGTGAAAATCATGCGTGGAGTGAGGCAAGGCTGTATTTTGTCTCCTCTAATCTTCAATCTGTACTCTGAAAGAATATTTATTGAAGCTTTGCACGAAACTGAAAAAAGGTATTTTACTAAATGGTTACCGGCTAAATAACATCAGATATGCAGATGACACCATAGTATTTGCGGACAACTTAGAAGACCTACAAGTCAATATAAACGTTAAGAAGACAAACCTTATTGCAATTAGTAAGAAAAGGAAGGTCAACTCTACGTCAACCAATCCCCTGTAGAAAGAATGACGCACTACAACTACCTCGGCACCATAATAAATGAAGAATGGACCAACAACCAGGAGATTAGAGCACGCATCGAAAAAGCTAGATCCACCTTCAATCGGATGGGGCCTTCTTTAAGAGTCACAACCTCTCTCTTGATACAAAAGTAAGAATGCTGCGATGCTAAGACTTTTCTGTCCTTTTTTATGGTGTTGAATCGTGAACCTTCAACGAAGATATGTGCAAAAAGCTGGAAGCATTTGAGATGTGGCTATATCGGAGAATGCTTAAGATCCCGTGGACTGACCGAGTCACAAATGAGGAGGTCTTCAGAAGAATGAATAAGAACCGAGAGGTACTGGCCACCATCAAATCTCAAAAGTTACAGTTCTTCGGACATATTATGCGAAATAAATCCAGATATGCTCTTCTTCAAGCCACCCTGCAAGGAAAAATATTTGGACAACGAGGTCCAGGAAGAAGAAGAACATCTTGGTTAAAGAACCTCAGAATCTGGTTCAATACAACATATGTGCAGCTTTTCCGCGCTGCTGCAGATAAGATAAAGATTGCCATAACGATCGCCAACATTCGTAACGGATAGACACATCAAAAAGAAGAAGAAGAGCAGCTAATATCCATTCTCTAACTTTGATGAATGTTATGTCATCCAGTAAGTTGTTTATGTACTTAAGTTTCGGTCTTACTCTGGTTCACTGTCCTACCGCAAAAACAATTCTGGCTATTATGTCGTCTCCTCGCCTGATTATATACCTATCCATCCAAGTCAAAACTTATGCAAAAGTTGTAACGCCTATTCCACAATCCTTGCCCTTTCAGTCCTTCATATATTCTTCTTAAAATTTTTAGCTCAAGTGCTTAAACAGTTCTTGTTTATTCTGTGTAAGTGTCCACATTTCTAACATATTTTTTTGGTCAATTGGGTCAATTTTTCATCGCAAGCCAAGTAGCGCTTATAGAGGAAATATATTTTTTTAATGTTCTCGTTGACGCTATGATCCCCAGATATCCATATTAATTTTTAGCTTAGATATCTGAATATTTTACTTTAAGGGCGTCTATTTTTAACCCTCTTTCATTGCAGATGCCGATAACGACCCAGAAGAAACTCTATAAACGTATCGATGTTTTCATCTGTATATCCTGCCACTTAATTTTATTAAATTTCGTGCCATTCGAAATAATCTGGAGCTCAAGAATTTCATTTTTAGTGCAAGTTGAATTAAATTACAGGATATTCCTTCTTGTTTTAGTTCATTTGGAACTACACATTCTATTTGGAACTACACAATAGCTTGGAACAGTTTTTTTTATAGGCTAAGTCATACGCGGCTCTGAATCATACAAATAACTTTTATCAGAGTCAAGCTGTAGGATTATTTCAAGAATGTGTTTCACTGTTAATATTTGTTCAACGTAGCAAAACATTGGACATTTTATATGCCATACTGAGCATTGTGGTGCGTCTATAGTTATCACACACCCTCATGTATACCTTACATATAAGTAGACAGTAAGTATACCGTCTTTCCCTTCGTGATTAATCCAAATGATATGCCTATCGATTTAATGTATTAAACATTTATGATATTTTTGTTTTCTTTATATCGTAGAATTATGGTATCTTTGTTACAGAAAAAGTTTTTGCTTCTTCAATAAGTTTCTCCTAATACACTTATTTTGGTTTAGTTATGAAAATATGTTTTTGTTGGTTTAACTTCCCGTGAATGTACTAAAATATAACTATTTTTAGATAATTTATGGCTTTAACTTGGAAGTCCGACAACAAAATTATAGGTATATGTGTTAAGCAATCACCCACGCATAATAATTGGAGACAATTCCAGTTAAATTACCTACAAATGCGTCATACGTTTTAAAAAAATCTATACCATATTGCCGATACACATAGGTACTAATAAGTTAAAAAAAAAATTAAATATCGCAGGGAACTATCGCAAATTGATCTATTGTAGCGTGGTGGTTAGGAAATCTGAATTGAGGGTCAGATATAAAACCCTTTTTGTCCAATATTTGGTTTGATTTTTCTCAACAGAAGTTTTTCAAAAACCTTAGAAATCATGATACTACGATTAAGAAGATAAGATATTGCGCATAAGTCGTGACGTAATTGGAGAGTTGCACGTTTGTAATGTCAGTTTTTTGTATGTGTCAATAAATAATCTTTAATAAATAGTTTGGAGATATCCTTTTGTGTACGATTATTGTAATTATTAAATCTTTATTTAATATTATTATTTTGCTAATTTAATAATTTCATCACAGAATGCATAAAAATTCCATTTAACTTTAACAAGAATTCAAATTCTACTCTCCAATGACGGCATGCGCGAACACGACCGATTTTGTGCTACGGGAAGATACTATCTTGTTAGTCATAGTATCATGTTAGAAATGACTGGGAGTAGACTAATCGATCGGTATGAGCTGACATCTTTTGGACCTTTACCAGGTTTTTAAATGAGTATATTCTGTGCCACTTTCCATAGCAAAGGGAAGTAGTGCAAACTTCACATAGCATTAAAGAGCGTAGTGATTATTCTGTAGCAGTCATGAGTTAGTTCTTAAAAGATCTTACCTGTAGATATTTACCAAGATCTACCGTTTGTTGTAGCTGCTTTCATGGTGTTCTCCAACTGATTGGATAGCCTGATTATCAGAGAAAGTCTTGAAGGTTTGGAATATCATTAGTGTATAATAGATAGAGTAACGAACCAAATAGATTGCTGTACCTTCGCTTTGATTTCTTTCAGCACAGAATAGGCGTCCTCCTGCATGACTCTAAAGAATCTGTTTAAGATGTAAGATTCCAGCAATTAAGAGTATTGTTTTAGTACTACTATTTTTAGATTGTGAGTGTAGACCCTTATGCTATACTTTAAAAGCTTAAGCAGCATCCAGAAAAATAGCTGAACAAACTTTCTTTCTTTCCAGTGCTTTTCTTATTAAATAAGTTATTCTGTAGCCCAGCAGCCAAGATAGTGACCTTCTAACCCAGAGCGCATGAGTTCGATTTTCACACGCATGATCACTAAAGCCGTCGGTCTCCCTGGGCTACTGAGCATTATTACTAGTTAACTGAAACAGAGTTAAATATGCGATTGGCGTCGAAAAAATTAGAAAGGATCTCCATGGCACAAATGCCATACGATATTAGTATTTTTATTCTAGCTATGTAAGGTGTTATGAGGTACCGGGTGTGAATAGCAGTTAGTCCTCCTTTTCTTTTCTTGGTAAGTTTAAAAATATGTGGGGTCCCTCAATACTTATTCCTTTCGGTTTATTTCATTAACATTTGGTGAAATAGCCTTTTGTTTGAAAAAAAAATAACCTTACAGCTTTGCACAATAAATCAACTTCTCGGATGTAACTTTTACTTATGTGTAATATGTTTTTTAGTACTTTATCATAATTTTCCTAATATTTGTCACGATGCTTGTTGGAGGAATTTTGGGATACGTTTTCCGTGGAAAGATCGACCAGACTATTAGACTTGGAATGGAAAGTTCGCTTCGCGATTATGGACAAATGAAAGAAATTACAAATGCCTGGGACGAAACTCAAACTAGGTAAGTAATTTTACTTTTGCTTAAACGTTTCGGCTATTTGTCATTTTCAATAAACACTTTATTTTATAAACATTACATTATACAATAATTATGTTTCATGTTAAAACTCTTTAGATGTTAAAACTCTTAACATGGATTAAAAAATTGGTATCTGACATTAACAGATGACATCTGGCAGGTATCTTAAAACAGAAGTGGTTTAGGGTCGTATCTTAAATATCTGCCACGGTGCATTTAAATTTATTTCTTTTTATTCTAGATTAAAATGCTGTGGTATCTACGGATACAGGGATTGGCAAAATAATATTCCTACCTCTTGTTGCAAAATGACAAGTAATGGTAATCGAGTACCTTGTCACAGTGTCATTGGGAACAATGAATTCACTATTTACGAAAGAGGTTGTCTTGATGTCACCAAAGAATATGTCAAGGCACATGCTGTTGTTATTGGCACCGCTGGAGTTGTCGTTGCATGCCTTATGGTAAGTTTTTATACAAAGACTTAATATTATTAATAGCACTTTAGTGTTTAAGTTTCTTCAAGTTTTTAATTTTCTGTACCAAAGTATATGTTGGGCTATGCAACGAATGAATACCGAAATTGTCACGGCTCCAAAAAACCAAGAACAAATCGTTAGAACTAGATGAAATATACTCTGAAATTTTAAACCTTTTTAATATGGATTATATTGACATAATGGTAGAGATTATTAACGATATATATCAAGTAGGAGAACTACCAAAATTATGTACTATTAGTTATTCCAAAAAAATCTAACGCCAGCAAAAGCGAACATTTCAATCTAATAATTATTTTGAGCCTAACAGTAATACCATATCTAAAAATCATATATCGCAAAATATTTCGAAAATGTCACACCCATATAAGCCTATAACAATTTGATTTTAGACTGAGTCTTGGAACCAGAGAATAATTGTTCAGTATTCGATTTTTCAAAAAAAATGCAAGAAAGCCAAAGCTTTTTTCTATGTCAAATACTGTTAATGCGAATTTTAGGTGTAAAAGCACTAGACAAAAACGATATACAGACTGTGTTTTACCTATATAGACACCATATAGCGTCAGTAAGACTGGAGAACGGTCTAACAATGCATACACATATTAACCTTGGTGTAAGATAGGGATCTGACCTATACTCATTCTATTCATAAAATACTAAGAATGCGTCTATTAAAGAGCACTAGAATATACAAAAGCAAGCAATATAAATTATAAGTTCTTATCCTGTATATGATATAGTGTCGACAGAGTGGTGATAGCATATAGTACAAAAGACGTCCTACTTTTACTACCAAAGTAACCAGAGCAGACCTAAAAATTAATACTACATAAACAAAAATTATGTTCATAGACCGACACTTGAACTTGCAAATATAACCAACTTTTTCAACTCAACAAAACAAGTGATAACATTTAAATGCTTTGGCTGCAGGATAATGGACCAGGTCGACTCAGACGTGTAAATAAAAATAAGGATAGAAATGTCAAATACTTCGTTTTGTTGTTGAGTAGAGGCTTGTGAAGCCACCATTAATTTTTCGTATTTGAGGCGGTCAAAGGCCTTTCTATAATCGACAAAGCACATATGCAGCCGTTTTTGAACCTCAAGATACCTTTTTGCCATCAATGTCAATCCCATAATTGCTTCTCTAGTACCTGTACCCTTTCTAAAACCATATTGAGAACGACTCAGGTATTCTTCACACTTACTGTGAATTCGGTTATAAATTATTCGCATAAAAATCTTAGCGGCATGACTCATTAGGGATACAGTTTGATGGTCTTCACATTTCCTTGCTTTTTGTTTTATAGGAAGAGCTTATTACGTATTTTTGAAAATTAATGGCAAATATCGAGCACAATTTTAATAATCAAATCTTGCCCAAGTACTTGGGCAAGATTTGATTATTAAAATTGTGCTCGATATTTGCCTTTAATTTTCAAAGTTCATTTATTCGAGCATTCAACCTTATATCAATTTATTACATATTGTTCTAGAGCTATACATGTGGATGTTAGCCAGCCATGCGGTATTATGCCATTTTTATATATAATGTTGTAGAGGTATGTTAATTTCCTGACGGCATTATCACAGGTGTTTAAAATTTTCGGCTGTTATTAGGTCTTCGCCAGGTGCCTTGTTGTTCTTTGCGTCTTTTATTGCCTACAAAACTTCTTCGGTGAGAATGTTTAATTTTAATTTGTATCTATTTGTGGGTGCTCTTCTGTCGTCTGATCATCCAATATAACATAAACAAATCTTTAAGATATTGCTCCCATATTTCTTTCTGTTTTTCAGGGTCTAATTCCATTTGGTTTTTCTTGTTTGTTACAATCGATAAGCGTTTCAGCTACATATTTAACCTTTCTGTGTAGTTCTCTATCTTTATGACACTTATTCTACCTCTTTACATTTTTCTTTTATCCACTCTTCCTTAGCTACATTTATTTTTTTCTCAATTTCCCTGTTGAGTTCTTTGTATCTTGTTAGGTTTTTGTTTTTCACCATCCGTCTCTTCTCCATAATTTGTAATATTTCGTTTGTCATCCATGGTTTTCTATGTTTACGGTTTTCTTTCTGTATACTTTGATCTGCTGCCTTCAAGACAGTATTTTTAATTTTCCCCCACATGTCTTCAATGTTTTTTTTTATTGTCTTCTCCTTAGTGGGAGCTATTGTCTTATACTTTAACTGCATGTCTACCACGTCTTCATTCTTCTGTTGCTGTCCTTGGTCAGCACTACCCCATGCTATTCTCTGACTGGGTTTAGCCTTGTCTACTCTTTTAAATTTTAATCGGATAGTTGCGACTACTGGATTGTGGTCTAAAGTAAAGTTCGTGTAACCTTCTGGCTAAGGTCTAGTGTTAGGGTTTTCAGGTCGCGCAAGCGCCCCTAAGCCCAGTTAAATTAGAAATTTTAAATTTTTGTCCGTGCCGGGATTCGAACCGAGGCCCTCCAGCTTGTTAAGCCAGTAACATAGCCACTGAGCTATGGCTGCTCACAGGATTGTGGTCTGAATTTATGTCACAGCTTGGGTACGTATTTACATTTAGAACACCATTACGTAATCTTTTGTTAATTGTAATGTAGTCGATTTGGTTCTTCACAATATTTCCTTAGCAATCTTGAGGAGACCTCCACGTATATAGACGTCTTTTAGGTAATTTAAACCATGTGTTAAAAACCACCAGGCTGTTCTCTTGGCAAAATTCAACAAAGCGTGTCGGTCGTTCGTTCCTGCTTCCTAAACCATATGGGCCGATGATCGATTCGACTTTTTCTGCTCCTACTTTGGCATTCCAATCTCCCATAAATATGTTGATGTCGTCTGATTTTATGTGTTTTTTGATCTTTTTAATATCGGACTAGAAAATCTTAAGATCTTCGTCTGGGCTGTCTGCTGTCGGTGCGTATATTTGTATTATATTGATGTCGAATGGTTGTCCATTTAATTTGATAATCATTAATCTGTCGCTAACTGATAGGAAACTTTTCGTGTGTTGTTTCATAGATGCCGTTACCAACACCTGACTGGGCATCATTATCTTTGCCTGCATAATAGAAACGGTTGCCATTTACTTTATCCACGTATCCTTCTCCTTTTAATCTCACCTCGCACATACTAAGTCACACAATCACAAACCTAGAAGGTCGATACGTCCGACTCTGTGGTATAAGAGGGGGGGTACGAGCTCCTCCCCTAGAAGGATATTATAAAAGACAAGCTATTAAAAAAAGTAAACCAAGCATACTTAAATTGCTTCGGCTACATATCTAGAAAACCGGGGATCATGGAAATAATGATAATAGAAGAAAAGGTAGAAGGCCGCACACCAAGAGAACGATCACCAATATGATGGTCAGGTGGGAAAATCAAATCACTGATGGTTTAGAGTGTCACTATGCGCTAACAGAGACTCAGGCAGAGGAGGAAGGCTTGTACCATAAAAGTTCCGCGAATATGCTAGTAGGATCACGTTGCAAATAACAAAGTTTTAAAAACAGTGAAAGGCAGTGTTTTGTTAAGGGGGTTCAAAATAAGAAATACCATTTATCTACAGCATATATCTTGACACCAGAGATATAAACTCACAAAACAGAAAAATAAAAAATTAGGGAAAATAGGATAGAAAATAAACTTTTCAGAACGGCACAAAGCCGTTCACAGTTTTCAAATTTTTTTATTTATAATAGCAACAAAAAAACTACTCACAAAAATGAAGAAAGCAATTTCAGTAATACTAAAAGATATTGGCCTTTCTTTCATTGTAGCGAAATTTAAATGTATATCAATAAATAGTAATACTAAAAGATATTGGCCTTTCTTTCATTGTGTCGAAATTTGAATGCCTATCAATAAATAGAACAGAAAAAATTATATGGAAAAATTTCTTTGAAAAATAAGTGCAAAGATGAGAAAGTCTTGAGTTTCTAGAAAACTAAATCTATAAGAACACACGTACGGTCGAAATGACCGGGTCGTTATTTACAATTTTAACTGGCAGTGTTTTTCAAAAAATTCAGTTGCAAATAATGAATTGGTTGCCCATATGAGTCCATTTTAAACTGAGTTGTAGAAATAAATTACATACTTACTTACTATTTATTTAGCTAGTGACGACCGGTTTCGACTACTACAGTTTTTTGGTCACTACCAGGTCACCGGCAATGTACAATCTTTAAAATGCTGAAACAATTACACATTTAGACAAGGCGAAGAGCTCGGGTTCTTTCGGAAAAATATTCACATAAGATTCTTTTCATAATCACTTTCATGAGAGCAAAAAATTTGGGTTTTTAAAGGATTGATGGCGATATTAATCCTGTGGTAATATATATGATGGTTGACAGTAAAAGCGAGGACAGTAATAGCGATGATAGAGAAGATTAGTATGATGTTAATATGCAGAGTAAATTATGTGATAATACAAAAATCGGCGGACACAAAGTGCCAAAATTTGAGAAGTCTGTAAGTGATAGTCAGACAAAAAGTAAAATTTAGGCAACAGTCCGAAAAATTTCAAATAATATAAAATCGTTTTTAAAGCGAATGCATGTTACATATATAAAATGAACAATTTTTTTGTAATTATTTTTATTATTTACATGCAAATAAATAAAAAGTTGCACTTGTTTTTGTTATCTTTTAGTTAGATCTTATTTAAAGCATTAATAGACATGTCACGTTAAACAATAGTAAAATTTAACTATTTTTCTCAGACCTATTATAATAATTACATACCTATATCTGTCTGCTAAAAAACAAGTAGTTTTAATGCATTATGCTGTATTCAACTATACGTATCCGCTTATTAGTAAAATTAAGTTAACTACACCTACACATTGCTGAATGCGGCTCTGGTTAGAATGACTCGTATATAAGCAGTCTATGTCATCGAATGCGATAGTCTGTGGACTAGTACGCATTTCGATGCGCATCGCCCCGCCTCGAATTTTCCCATTGGCTCTTGACCTGGAAATCTCTATTTATCGCTCGAACAGCGCATATAAATATTGGCGATTTTCAGGTCAGCCAAGTCAGTCCCTCACGGGCTCTCCGAGAGCTTAGTGCTCTCGGGGCTCTATTTCCTGCATTTATTTTCCATACTCTGTGGCTGAGAATTGTTTCAACTTAACTTGGTGTTTTATTTCGACGAAGAAATTGTCATGTAAGAAATATCTTGCCTTTTTCAAGGCAAGAGACCGAAATATTTACAAGTCCATAACCCGAAAATGGACTTAAAGTAGAGGAGCTCTCGACGTTAACTCCGAAGCCCTCTACAGAGCACCCGGGGATTTCAGAAGGTGGTTAGACCCTTAATTGTTCCTCCGAGGTGACATCTAGTAGCATCAAGTGCCTGAGAGTTTTGGCAATACTGATCTACATAAGCCAAACGGGCCGTTCCTAACGTGAAATAAAGTATAGGATTGCAAATAAATTTGTCTTCTAAACAATCCACCAGTTTTTTTAGAAAAACCCGGTCGAAATAAACCATGGCACATGTCCACCCTGTGTAAAGAAACGGTATTTTCAAAAAGATATCAAAGACATTGAGAAATTTCGCATATTTAAAATATACTGAGTGACATTAGAAGTGTTACACTCAGAAGGAATAATTTCTTGAGCTTCATTTTTCAAAAACAGAATGACTATAAAACATGCTATGATAACAAGACCAATGTTTTATATTTTCTACTTTTCTAAAAATGAAGTTTTATCTTTAAATTTTCTTGTGAAGAGACGGATTTGTGAAAACCGGTTCGTATAGAAATCTTTAGTTATTATTCCTCAGTCTAATTGTAATCAGTGTAAGAAAATACCTCGAGTTCGAAGACACCAAAATTACCCATGTGTTAGCGATTTTAAAAAGGGTAGAATTATTGTGTATAGAGATATGGGTTTGTCGTATCACGAAATTTTCCATCTTGTTAATTATACGGCAATGCCGGTTATACGTGTCTGTCGTGTGTGGACAAACGAAGGAAAGAGAAATACGAAGAAGACCAACTGGTCAACCGAGGTGTACCACAGAGCGTCAAGATAAGCGCTTTAGATTACTGCCTCTGCGATACCGTTTTGTCACTACATGTCAAATTGCTGACCAATGGTTTGGAGTAGTAGGTAGACCTGTTAGTATGCATACACTATACCGTCGCATTCGAGCCGCCTTTGGACTGGTTTTATTCCGTCCACGACTAGTGCTTCCTTTGACTGCGGATCACTATCATCAACGTTTGAATTGGTGTAGAGAACAGCAGCATTGGGTGGCAGAATGGCGTAATGTAGCATTCAGCGGTAAATCATGATTCTGTTTAGGAATGCATGATGGTCGTAGAATGGTAAGACGCCGCCGTGGAAAGCGACAAGATATCGGGTTTGCTGTTGAGAGGCACACAGGACAGTTGAAGTAATGGTTTGGGAGGCTATTGCCTATGTTAGCCGATTACCACTTGTGTTTACTAGAGGCAATATGACAGCTGCGCGTTATGTTGACGACATCTTACAAATCACTTTTCTGCATTATATCGACGGCCGTGTCCCCATATTGCTCGTCAAACTAACAAATCATCAAATTTTATTGGAAATAAGCCACAGTTGCAGGTTAAAGTAAGTTTATTGACATTACAGTTTCCACTTCGAAAATCGTTCTCAAAATTCAAACGTTATTAATTTATGTATGTTGGAATGTTGAGAACGATTTCCGAAGTCGAAATTGAAACGTCAATAAACTTACTTTAACCTTGAATTGTGGCTTATTTCCAATAAAATAGTAATTACTTTAAAATGCCACAAGAAAATAACTTAAGAACAATATTAAGAAACTATGGACTTTCTCCAAGAAGCTGGCGTTAATGCGTTAATGTTTTGCCGTGACCCCCTGTGCTTTGAATTTAAATCGTATCGAACACGTATGGGATATGATGGGAAGGAGACTGTCCACTTTAACTAAAAAAATTATTCCTTGGTGTAACACTTCTAATGTTACTGAGTATAACTGTTTGAAAAATAAGTTTATACAACATAAATTTGATACATTATGTCCTTATTTAATTTATATAACTTCTTTTTCAGATCCTTGGGATGATATTCTCATGCTACCTGTTCAAATCAATAGAATAAACTCCAACAGGTGCCAAACAGACGTATCCATAAAATGAAAATGTGAACCAGATCCACCTAAAGTTCCCGTATACTGTACTTATTATCCAAGAGACTTTAAGATCAACGAATATATTATATTTTTGAATGACACACATTTACATATTACATAGCACATTTTAGGAGAATTTCTCACCATCACGATTCATATTTGTGTTTTTATTATATATTTACATAGATATTATCTATAGATATATGGCCTTCCAGTCGTAAGATCAACTATAAGTTACCAAGTATATTTATGTTGGTGGATACTTTAATATATTTTATTCTATTAACAAAATATAAACATATAAGACAATAAAACGAAAATAATGGTACTTGTTACAGATGTCAAATATTTCCAGTACTTATTAGAAGACAATTCATTATTGAGGTTTTAAAGCTTCTGTTTGACTAAATATTATTTCAAAATTTCACTTAAATATCTCCGTAAATAGAATTGGACCTGAAGTTTTTGTATTGAAAGTA
Organism: Diabrotica undecimpunctata; assembly: GCF_040954645.1. Lineage (NCBI taxonomy): Eukaryota > Metazoa > Arthropoda > Insecta > Coleoptera > Chrysomelidae > Diabrotica > Diabrotica undecimpunctata. The sequence continues at coordinate 47,553,726 of NC_092805.1, read as the reverse complement.
AATTCTCTCTCTTTAATTTGTAACCACACTAGATGACTCATTTTATTATTCTCTCTAATCTACTCTATTCTACTTCCCTAAGTACATAAGTTCAGTTCTGGACAACTGTGTTTTATTTTATTTTCTCTTGGTAATCTGTTTTATGTTATTTGCTGTTCTCTAGTAGAATAACAACGTGACCCTTATTCTTTTGAGAGATTATCATTTTGTCTGCTTCAAGTGACGTGTTCTTCTTCGACGTGTTCTTCCCTGCACGTGTTTTTCAACTTATTACAAGATATTAAAATATAAAAATATACTTTTTTACAATATTGTTTTAAATGTTAAGTTTTAACAAAAATTGTATTTAAAAATCCTTTATAAAAGTATATAATTAAAAAAACCCTTTCGGGCTACATCACATAACGTTTTCGGACTAAAAACTCAAACATTAGTTTATTACCAGGTGTACACGAGCCGAACCACTAAATATTTGGCTAAAAACCCTTAAAATGTTACAAACTTTATTATGTGTTACACCTTTATATTATGTTTTGTTAAAAAGACGGATTTGTTTGTGATGTTAAAGTTTTTAACAGATACCCTGCATGGCAACGTAAGACTCTCAATGGAGGTTGCTGTTGACCCTGAGACAATGTCTGGGGTTCTAGGGAAATTGTCTCAGGGTCAACAGCAACCTCCATTGAGACTTTTATAGTATCATGCAGGTTATCTGTTAAAATTTTAATATTCCACCATCTTTTTAACAAAAATGTAACATATGATAAATTTTGTAATAATTTAATGGTTTTTACCCAAATATTAAGTTGCTTGACTCATGTATGCCTAGTAATACACTGATGATGGACTTTTTAGTCCGAAACGTTCTGTGATATAGTCCGAAAGGGTCTTTTATAGTATAAACATTTTTAAATGAAAATTTTGTGATTCGTGGTATACTCCATCATCCGCTATTGACACTGTGTCAGGTTCATAACATAGGTACTGTATTTACGTGTACTTCCATTGCTATACTTTTGTTTTTAGTTGTTTAACAACGAGTCTGATATACAATCGAAAATATTTTAAGATTCTGTGAATCTCTAAACCTAGTTTTGTTCCTCTATAATAATTTCTCTAGGTTCTGTATATAATAGCTAAACATTTATGACTAGCATTTTGTTGTTGCCTTTTTCTTATTGCTAAAAAGTTTAACACCCAAACCGTACAAATAATTTATTTTTTGGTTAGTAGAAAAATAATTAAAATATCCTACCAGACAAGTTATTATATTATATCTATAAGTTTAAATAAACAGTACAAAATATTAGTTAAAAAAACTTGTTTACCAGTAGAGTCTAAGGATTTAATAAACATGTTTTTAGATATTATTAGTATTTTATAGAATTCTTACTCGTGTTATATATGTTTGGCTCTATGTATATTTGTTTTTATTGTATATAATTGTTTGTGCTCTATGTGCTATAGAATATAATAAATATCTTTATACAGTAAGATGATATCCGAGTTTTTATATTTTTTAAATATATTTATGTTAGGCAACACAATTAAAGAAATAATTTATAGGAATGCGATTCCAAACTTCGCTTTTGTGTCGATTTTTTTGCACTTGTATATCTAGGGCCGGCAGACTAAAGCACATAAGTCAAAAAAATCGATTTGTCCATATATATGTCCATATATGTTTTCTCCACCGACTGATTTAAGCACATAAGTCATAGACGTTTATTTCACATTGATTTTAAGTAGCGTACTTTTTCAACCTTTCAATTCCTGTAAATCTTTAGACGTTATAAAGAACATAAGTTGACTTATATGACAAAGTCAACTGATATAATATTCAGTTTTGCAGATTTATAGGCATAACTTAAGTTGTTAGGTATCTCAAGTGCTTGACGTTATCGTTATGTTATAACTATATACTGTAAGAATATACAGATATTTAACTTTAGGTAGGTACCTACTTAAAACATGTTTAGTCTACAAAGGAAAAGTAATGTAAACAATATTAATTATTTCGAGTTTAAATTATATAAATTCAGTTAGTTTTGTTCTACGATTCTTAAAGAACGGTGATACTTAAAGATATTTCATTGTAAAGAGCTACAGTAATGGATTTTTACGGAGGAAAAAAACTGGTTAATTTGGTGTTAAATCAAAAAGCTATTGTCGAAGGTAAGTGTTAAACATTTTTTAAATAAATTGTGGGCAGTTTGAAGAGTTTTCGTATGAATATTTTTGTTCCTACATTGGTTTTTGTTGATATCTTATTTTTCAGGTAACCGAAATCAGCAACCAACAAGCAGTGATTTGATGGAGAATGAATCTTTAACATCGTCAGGCATTCAGGTTATTGTTAAAGGTAAGAGTAAAACATTTTTTTTAAATAAATAGTGGGCAATTAGAGGAGTTTTTGTAAAAATATGTTTTATTCCTACATTGGTTTTTATTGATGTTTTATTTTCTGGTCACCGAAATCAGCAACCAGCAAGTAGTGATTTGATCGAGAATCAACCTTCAACATCATCAGGTCTTCATGAGAATAAGTTTATTGCATCACATTTGGATTTTTCAAGTGATGATTCCATACAAGATTCACATTATCCACCTCCAGAAATAAAAACAGGATATTCAAGTTCAAGTGATGAATCGACTTCGCGAATCTCTCCGACAGTGTTACCAAAAAAAGAGTCTTCGCTCCATTAAACACGAGAAAAAAACGAAAAGAAATCTGGGTAAGTCATATAAAACTCTTAAAGGAAAAATTATCGCTGATAGATCCATGAAAGAACTGCAGGCATGCCGCATGAAATGCAAGGAACGTATACCTTTGGCTAAGAGAGAAGCGATATTCAATGAGTATTGGCTAATGGGTACATACCAAAAAAGGTCTGCTTACATGTCATCATTAATAGAGATTGAAGACAAAGCTACCCAAAGACAACGCGCAATAGATCCTGAAAAACAGAAATTTCGTATGAAGACGTATAAATATTTTGTTGTAATAGATGGACTGCGTCAAGCTATTTGTAGGGGATGTTTACTAAAAACCTTTGACGAAAGCGATAATTTTATAAAAACCGTGGCAATGAAGAAACGGTCTTCAGTAGGTGGTACACAAATTAATGATTTTCGTGGAACAACTGTACCTAAAAATAAAATATCCGATGACAAAAGAAAGGAAATAAAAAACCATATCCTGTCTTTTCCGTCGTATGAAAGTCACTACAGCAGAAACAGTACATCAAAGAAGTATTTGCTCTCCCACCTAGCAATCACCAAAATCTATCAACTATTTTGTAACACGTATATCAAGCCTCTGTCTATAAAAATTTAGAGCCAAAAATTTAACAAATTAGGGTTGTGTTTCAAAAAACTCCGTGTTGATACATGCTACACTTGTGATAAGTTTAAAATGCAAATTCAACTTTGTCAAGATGAGGAAACCAAAGCTGAAATAACTTTGCAACATGATAATCATAAAATGACAGCAGATCAAGCTTACGAATCGAAAAAAAAAAACGACACACAGATGTATCAAAATGATAGTACCGTAAAAGTGTATACATTTGATTTACAACAGTGTTTACCGACTCCATCATTGACTTCTTCTGTAGCTTTTTATAAACGTCAGTTGTGGACGTTCAATTTGACCATACATGACAATAAGACTAAAAAAGCAGTATGTTATGTGTAGTATGAAACTATTGCTGCTCGAGGAGCGAATCAAATTGCATCTTGTCTCTTTAACCATCTTCAAACAAACCTACCTAATAACACAAGAAGTGTAATTTTTTACTCTGATACCTGTGGAGGTCAGAATAGAAACTCTCACGTGAGTTCTATGTTTACGTGGGCTGTACATAAGTTACAGTTAGAGAGAATCGACCATAAATTTATGGTTCCCGGACATAGCCATTTAAAAGTTGATACAGATCATGAGATAATAGAAAAAAAGAAAAAGAAAACAGAAATCCAAATATATCATCCTCATGACTGGATACAACATATTAGTCCAGCAGTACCAAATTTCAAGTTGTGGAAATGCAGAATACTGACTTTTTAGACTTTGCATCGTTACTAAAAGGCTCTTTGGTATTAAGAACTAAAGATGTAGATGGAAAGCAGTTTAAATGGTTGGACAAAAGGTGGCTCCGCTATGACATGGAATTTGGAATGGTTTCTTACAAAGTCACCTTACAATTGGAATCAGAATTTTACAAGATAAATTTGAGACGGAGGGCATCCTTTATACCTAATGACATCCCAGTTATATCACTATTGCCTTTACCTATATCTAAAAAAAAGATGACTTAATTTCTCTAGTAACATTAATACCAAATGTTTTCCATAAATTTTATATAAATTTGCCTAGTAAGGAAAATGTAGCTAATATGGATCCTGATATTTTAGATAATGAGGATGAATAATATTATAAAAATATTGTGTTGTAACCAATTAAAATACATAGCTGTACTGTTAGACAGAAGTCATATATGCCAGTGTTCTTTTTAACAGGAAAAACAATTTTCCATACTTTTTATAGTCATACTTACCCACTAGTAAATATGTCATTCACACTCTCATAAAATACAATAAACGTTTTTAAGAAATATTGAATTATTTTTTTATATAGTTTTATTCAATCTCTGAAAATCTACACTTTTTGACTTAAGTGCTTTAGTCTGCCGACCCTACAATATACATATATATATATATATATATATATATATATATATATATATATATATATATATATATATATATATATATATATACAAGTGCAAAAAAATCGACCCAAAAGCGAAGTTTGAGAACCTTCTGCATCAATATAAGAAGTTGAACAAGATATAAAGATGTAATATGCAAGTATTAACTTTACTATTGAACTTAAAAAAACTGATATCGCATTATTGCAAGGGTCTTTATATTATAAAAACAATATGCAATACGACCAGAGTTGTCTAAATATTTATCACTAGAACTACCGCAGGAAAAGCGTTATGAGCACAGAAATCATCAATTACAAAATAAATTTCTTTATTTTTTAGTATTAAATAGTACCATCCCTACTCCTAATATACTTTCATATCGATTTCGCATGGATTGGATGACTTTTCTAACAAATTATTGAGGCATTGATGCACATTCATGACCAAGCGTAGCTCTAATTTCCGTTATGCTCCTTTGTGCCTAATTATTTCTGTTCTGGACCCTTAGTTTAAGCTCATCCCAAACATGCTCTATTAGATTTATGTCCGGGCTCAACGCAGCCAATTTATTGTAGGTATACCGCTCTCAGTCAGATAGGTGGTGGTGACTCGTGCGGTATGGCATCGTGCATTAAAATAAACGCATTACCAATAAATCCCGCGTATGGAACCGCATGTTCCACCAAAATGCCATTGATGTAACGATCCGCTGTCAAACCTCCTTTACTTCCTCCACCAGACACAAAAACCAACTCGGTTTTGCCATCCATGAAAATTCCTGTCCAAAACATACAAAAACCGCCACCATATGACACAGTTTCTCGTATACAACCTTGAGCAAATTACGCTCCTGACCTTCTGTAGGATAGACGACTCTTTTCGTTGCCATGTAGGCAGATCCTACTTTTGCCGGAAAATTATACCCGACTCCATTGATAGTTGTCCCAATCCAGATGTTCACGAGCAAATTCTAGTCGCATTTACTTCTGGGCTGCAGTTAGCTTGTTACTTGTAGCTGACATTTTGATTTCAGGTTGGCTGCCTTCAGTCTCCTTCAGACTATCCAAACGCTGGTAACCACACCTCGGACCTCTCTAAGCTCTTCTTTGAGATTAGCACCAGTCAATTTGTCGAAGTGTCGATTTATCAGGGATTTGTAAAGACTTGATTTATAATAAATCGTAATTTAGTTTCTCAGTTGGACCGTGCTAAAACTATGGCCTTAAATGAAGAAGACCATTCACAGGGGTTCGTGGCGGAAAGAATGGGTGTTTTTGAGTAATGTCTCATGGATATGGAATAGATTTCTGGAGCCGAGTTCGATACAGAATGTATTTCACCCTGGTAGATCCATTGTTACCATACCAATAAGCAACAGAATAGATATATCAGAATTTCCTTTCGGAGAAATTCTTTTATGTCTATACCAGTCCCCTAAAGAGACTTTAAGCATGCTACAGGAGTCAGAGTATCATTGGCTACAGTAAAAAGTTTAATTTTATAGTCAGGTTTAAGGAGTCGTTGACTAATAAGGATTCAGATAGAACCTAGACATGTTCTTCATCGCCTCCAGTGAGCTCCAGAACACATACAGCACCGTCAACAGTTTTATAATTTTCAAACGAGACTTGTTGATGTCGAAAGTATATTTGCTTCTCGCTGAAGATTATATAAAATTCAGGCACACATTATTAGTTTATCCATGGTTTCCGGATGTGTAGAATTTTGCTAAAAAAATATTAGAAAAACTGCACAAAGAATGCCAAAGGCGTTTTCAGTTGTCGAGTCCGAAAAAAACGATAGTTATATATTGCTTTAGCTTTATCAGTAACTAATAAATTTTTTGTGTATAGTTTCGTGAGATGTTCATGAAGAGCAGATGCCTCATCCCTAAGAACAGCATGAGATACCAGGATATTTATACCAGGCAGTGATTGTGCCGATAAAATCTTAAATTCTTTTTGTATAATCTTTTGTCCAAATCTGCTTTTTAAATATATGCCTAAAATGAAATATGTTTTATTAGAAAAATTAAAATTACGTTCATTGTAATAAATTTACCTGCGTCTCCTTCTCTCCCGTACGATCCTATATCTACTGCAACAATTTTATTGTCTGCATCTACAATTATCAATATAACCACTGAAGAAAACTCTTTATAATTGAAAAGATTGGAACCATTATTTTTTGAAGCCTTTATCTTAAAGAGATCTATATTTCCTAGATATTGTTTTGAACATTTTCTCTGTTAGTTGTGGCATTACTAAAGACAGCATTCTTGTAATAATGGGTTCAACAACTTGCCATTATTATACTAATTCATAAATGACATATTCGACATATTCTAAACTGAAACGCCAACGATCTAAAAGATTCTCACACCAAAAACCTAAAAAATAACATCTAGTAATTCACGACACCTACCTTATTGTTTTATTTCTATAGTTATAAATAAAGATTTCAGCAAGAGATGGGGATTTGTAAGAGATTACTACATAAAACTCGAAGCAAGCCTAGCACGGGTTAATCTGGGGAAGCAGCTGAAGAAATGATCGGATCAACCGTCACTCTTAAATATTATCTCTTCGGGCAAGAGGACGTAAATTTATATTTTCTCCACTATCCAGCCATAAAAGTTCACTGCTAAACATAGGCTTCTTAATCGTGTTTTTAACTCTGTCTCTCATCCAGTTTTTATTTTTTTTCTTCTTAAATCGTCAGCTCATTGTGTTGGTGGTTGATTGACGCTTCTCTTGTCTTCCCCTGGTCTCCATTCTAATAACCTCTTTTGTTCATAGCCCATCCATCATTCTAGCTATGTTCCTGCCATCTCCATTTTAATCTGGTTATCCTTTTGATGACATCAGCCACCGTGGTTCTTCTCCTGACCTCTTCGTTTTTTATTTTGTCTCGCAGAGTTATTCTTAACATTTATTTTTCCATTTTTCTCTGTGTAACTCTTAGTTTGGTATTCGAGGCTTTTAGTAAAATAAGTGTTTCTGGTCCGTATGTCAACACTGAAATGACGCATTGATTAATAAGTTTTCTCTTCAGGCTTGTGAGCAGCTCACTTTTAAAAATGTCTCTTAGTTTTTCATATGCTGCCCACCCAAGTCCGATGGTTCTCTTCAGTTTATGGCTCTGATTATCCCTGCCAATCATAATTTCATGTCCTAGGTATTAATATTTATTTACAAGTTCTACTTCTTGCCCGCCAATACTGATGTTCTAGTTGGGTACCAAATTTGTCATTATTTTTGTTTTCGAGATTTTTTATATTTAAACCTATATCTTATGTAGCCACAACGTAGCCATTTTCGTTTTAAGAATACCGCTGTACTTGCTTTGTTGGATATATCTGATTGTGATTGGATATTATGGAAACAACATTATTATTATTCCATTTGCAAACTACTATTTCACTTTCCTCTAATCTGCAGTAGTCAAACGAAACCCTTTCTTTCTTTTTTAGTCTTTCTGAAACCTCAATATCACAATCTTTACCAAGGTGGTTTTCTCTTATTGTACCTGTTTCTCTACATCCTCTTGCTGTAAGTTCTTCCAAAAGCAGCAGCGGAGTAAAATAGTTGTCAAAATATATGTCATAGGTCATCTTGAATAGTGGATGAAGATCCCTGATATGGATCAAACCATTCCACATAACCTAGCCTAGTAGTCCCTATCCAAAACTTATATCCCCATCTGATAGGTTTATCACGAATAAACTGCTTGGAAAATAAAACATGGGTTTTCCATAATAGCATTGACCATTGACTCATCCAAGCTGTGGTGTTCTTCTTGTGGTGCTAAATCGAGTAATTTTTTATTTATTACATCAATCATTGGTCGAACGATTGAAAATTTGTCCTGTGTATTCAATTTTGCATTGTCACAGGAATGAATATTCTGTATGACAAATCTGAAACCGTTTCTAGACATTGCATTAGCTACAATCGTGAATAGAATCAGGGGATTTTTTCCAAGTACATATAATAAAATTCCAATAAAACATTTAATTTCGTTTGTTGTAATATTGCCTTCACGGTTATGTAAATTGGCGTATATATTTGAAAATTTAACAAGCATCTGAATAACTGTATCAACAAAAAATAGGAAAAAATTATCTACCAGGGAAATGATGTTTTTTGGACCTTCTATTATACTCCAACTAGAAATCTAGCTATGTATATCTCTCTTGGTCCATCGATAGTTTTTGCGGCATTTGCTCTTCTGTTCTTTTACATTTACTGTAGGAGCTACTTGTTTTTTAGACTTTGACTTATTCTTTTTAGAGTGCTGCAAAGGAATGTCGTCTTTATCTTTATTTCTATCGGATTTGGTATGGGTTTTTGGATCATTTATAACTATCTCTGCCTCTACTGGTAGTTAATTTCCTGGCAAGTTACTTAATTCCACAGCATCTTCATCACCGCTATCCTCGTCAGTCTCTTTCCCATCTTTGGGTGGAAAAATAATTATGTCGTGAGGAAGTTTATTATCTGACAGATTTCTTCTGTCTCGTCCATTAACTCACTTAAAGGCAAAGGTTTTGTCCAGTACTTAAAAAATATTCATACTTATGATAGCGAAGAACACCACCGTTCTTTATAAATAACACCAAACTTTGATAGCCATATACAAAAATAATAATAGTTTTTCTATTATATACCTTTTTATATATAATATGAAAGGCATTTTAAATACATACATAAAATATCTTTGAAATTAAGGGATCTAAACAATATATTTTACTCACCTTCTATCAGTTATGTTTGGAAACTATAAACAGTCTTTCAGGTAACCTCAAAAATTCTGCAGAAAATACCAGATTTATACAACAATTGTTAACATTTTTTTAAATCGTTTCTTGTTACACGAAACAGCACGCCATCTCTTAATAACTAGCAAAATAATTAAATTACAGGCATCTTTGTAGCGAGGTCTTTTAAAAGGACGGTGGCCTTAAATGGGTTAATATGTCAATTTATCGAATACTTGTAAAGATTTCTTTTAGTAAAAGTATATATAAAACATATGTGTTACTTTTGTGTTTGTGTAATTTGTGCTCAGGAGTCAATAGATGGAAACACGGTTTGTTGGTATTAAACAAAAGTCGTCATTTATTTATCGTAAGACGTAATCAAATACGACCGGAGTCAAGCGAAAGTATTCTCTGCATTTTTTTTTCCGTTAATATAGCTGTTTAAATTCAAATATGGTTGTATGAATTAATCAATACATTTGCCCTCCCTGTATTCCTACGATAATTAGCGGTAAGTTCACCTAGTTTTACCTGTACCTATAAATTGTTTTTGATTGTTTATTGCAACCATTTAAATCTTAATAATTACTTGCACCTATAAGTAAAAGTTCATTCATCTCGCCAGGGCTATCGAAGGAAATATAGTTGGTGTTAATTTATTTATTATTAATTCTCGTAATAATTCATTGTTTGTTTCTTTCGCCACAATAGCAACAGATCAAAATTTGGTATGCACCTTCTACTATTCTATTCTTAAAAAGGTCAGATTCACGTTTTCTATTAATCTCGTTCATCATCTAGCACTATTGAAAGAGCAACATCGAGCTCATCCATGGTCGCTCGTTTTCAGCGCAAAACGTTAACGGAAACAACGCTTTTTGAGTTTACATATTTCTTTGTTGCAATAAAGAACCCTGATTTTTTCACTGCAATTTAACATTATTCATCGCATTATTCAATCTCCCAAAAATTGCCCTAGAAAACAACCCGCCTGGTTCGAGACCTCCCGGAAGACCACCTAAAAGATGGAGGGATAGTTGGCAATCTACCTCCCAGGAAATTAACCAGAGGCAGCTTCAGAATTAAACAGATCGAAAGATCTCCAAGAAGTAAGAGAAGAAGAAGATTATTCGATCTAAATTTACCAGTACCGCATTCGAGGACACCAAAGCTTAAATATTCTTCAATACAACCACATTTCAAATGTCTCGATTGTATTCAGGGTATTGATGTTCAAAGTCCAAGTTTTACATTCATACAAAAGTATAGACCATACATCTTGCTAATTTTTCATGTGTTTCTAAATTCAGTAAGTTATTGAACAATAAGGGCTTGTATTTTTGAAATGTGTATCTTTCCTGTTTAGTTCGAGATCTGATTTCAAAGTAGTTATCTAAATTTTGGGAGATCCAACATCCACGATGTTTAAACCGTTGTACACTTTACAGCTCTTGACCGTTTAATACTACTGTTGTGTCTTTCTTCCCTACTTTACTGCTTTATTTAGTTTTAATGGTGTTTAACGACAGTCCCCGATTTCTTCATACTATGTCTTCATACATAGTATTGTCGGCACATCGTATATTGTTAATTATTTCTATTTCTGTGATAATTCTTGTTTGTTACTAAAATATATTCTCAAAATATACGGTAAGGACGGTGGGAGAGAGTGAATAATCGTATCTTACACCTCGTTCGGTATTGATTGGCTTTGATTCTCTGTTGTTTGTACTAATAATGGCTGTTTAGTTAAATAATTAAAGCTTGCCAACATCTTTTGGCACCCTAAAGTGTCCCAAATAGTTATAGTTTGTTTATTTACCAACTCTTCTATTTTTAAGGGTTTAAGAAGTAAGTGAAGAAATTTGAAAGCCTTAAATTGTAAATATAATGCCTTTGATTTATTTTTTAGAAGGGGTTGAATAATATTTACAACGAATAAAATGCAGTTCATAAAATATTACATTTATATAATAACTTTGACATATATCAATTGTCCAGCCACAACTGAATGGATCTATTTATCAAGGAGACATATACATAATTAGACCTAAACCAAACATAAAATATCACAAAAAGTTACAGAGTCGAGAAACGGTATATCACAAAGATCTACACAATCCTGAGTAATATGCTAGGACAATTCATTTTTATTTTTTTGATATAACGACAAAGTGTAATTTAATTTTTATAATGACAGTTTATAGTAAATATTCTGGATTCAGTCATCCAAAATGCTGGATAAATTACCGAACTGACTGATATAGCATCATGTGCACGGAAAACATGAGACACGTGAGAAATATTATTTAATAAAAATAATGAATTAAAAATAAACGACTTAAAAAAGTCTGAAATTATATAATAGGGAAAAGTCTTCTCCTGGACGAAATTAAACGAATTAAAACATTTTAGTGTCTTGATCCAGAAGATTTTCTTTAACCATAATATTCCAAACTCATGACGGTTGATACTACTCTTTTTAAATTTTAAAATTATATCTAAATCATAGTATCTATCTCTTCCTTAGACGATGAACAACAAGGCTTCATTAAGGTACGTCCTGTACGGATGCCATTTTTGTCCTCAGTGAAGTGAAGACGCAGAATAAAATTATCAGAAATTTCTAGAATAATAAAAGTACTGAAAATTAAACCGTTGATAAGATCGTAAAATAATCATTTTAAGCATATCGCAGTGATATATAAGGAAAGAATGTTACTCTCTCAAGGAAAAGATGGCAGTAAGACCTATGTTTACCAGTGGACGTGTACAGGTTGATGAGGATTATGATTAAAAATAGACTATCCTTTGACAAGCAAGAATAATTCAATAACTCACCCAACAGCATAAAAGGTAGCGGTGGAAATCTTATCTCAAAGCCACTAAGGAACTTAGAAACATGGAAATCCTACATAGAAAAAATATGTGTATCGTACATATGATGATCAAATATATAGAGAAGGAGAAACAGAACCTTCCATTATTAAATCGGAGAGAGACGATACCGTTGCAGTACTAAACAACAACATTGCAGCAGGTCTGGAGAATGTACAGTACACTCCGATATAGTAATGATTGTATATAAATATGGAAAAACAATTCTACGATAATCTAGTTTTAAAAATATATATAATAACGAAAAAATTCCGGAGGTATGAACACTGAACTAATAAATAACATAATAAATAACACCTGTGTTTGTTGATTTAATAATTTTTGTTAAGGGGATACGTAATAAAACTCTCCCAGGACCAACTTCAGAAAGTACTAGGGAATCTCGAATCATGGACAAAATCTACAGGTCTTTAATTATCAACTGCAGAATCAAAAGCTTTATTATTTGAAAATAGAGTATTTATTTAAAATAAAGTAATTATACCACTCCAGAATAAAAACGGTTTAATAAAGGAATAAATTATGTTAAGAAAATTAAATTTTTAGGCATGACATTAAACAGATTATCCTAAAATTACCACATTCATGATCTAAAAATACTTATCAATCTGCACTTAACATTATAAAAACTGTTGCGTACAACAGATAGGGAACAGATAGTAAAAGTCTGACTCTTATGACTCTTAAGTCATTGATCAGGTCCAAACTCGATTACGCTTGTATTACTTACGATTCAGCAAAACCAGGTGCCTTTTATATTAGCCCTACTCAAAGTCTACAAAGTGGAGCTGGAGAATTTCCCTTAAAATTTTAATGAAAACAACTTTCGCCAACATATGCGGCATCAAGACAGGCTAATCTTATGAATACTGTTATCCCCTACGTTAATTCAGATCGTTTTAGGAATATTTTTACAAAACCTACTAGGCTTGACTTTTCATTTTATAAAAGGTTTAAAAGATACCTGAACGAACTTAAATTTAAATTTCCAGATCCCTATTGTTTTCCAAAATCACAAATATAGATGTCCTTAAAAGAATAAACCAAGAACGCCAACTTTTCGAAATCATCAAGAAAAGGAAAACGGCGTATCTAGGTCACATCATGCGAAATGCAAAATACCAGTTCCTCCAACTTATAATCCAGGGTAAAATTGAAGGCAAGAGAGGAATGGGACGCAAGAAAATGTCCTGGCTCCGAAACATAAGGCAATGGACAGGGATTAACGACATACAATCTCTGATACATATTGCAAGAAATAGAGAATTAATGGAAAATGTGATCGCTAACACCCATTAGTGGATTTGCATCTGAAGAAGAAGAAGAATTGTTTTCCAAATGTCAACACTGTACCTTCTTGGACTGTTTGCATCCCAACTATCAATACCAAACTCTCCTTACACAAAAAGCAGATACCCATCCCAAAACATTATATTAATATGTCCTTCAAGAACTCAAGCCATACGGTAATCATAATCTCACATATACCGATGCTTCTAAATCTATAAAAAGAGTACGAGCAGCATTAAATTAACATCCAATTACACATCTAAGTTAACCACTATTCTCAACTTAATAAATTTTGTGGTAGAAAATCGTATTAAAAACACTGTCATTACTTCGGATTGCCTAAGTTCTGTACTGCGTTGTAACATCCTGGCCGTCAAAGTCTGCTAATTATTAAATCAGCATTAAACCAACTGCAAACTATAAACATAAATATTAACTTTCTATAGATTTCTTCACATATTATCATGGTCAGACCAATGCAGACCAAGTGGAATTAATCAACATCCAAACTACGAGAAGTAAAACATTCGATAGGACTTTGGAAATCAGTACCAAATAAGCGTTTACATCAAACTATCCAATTACTATACCAAAAAAAATAAATGCAAAAATATGCGAAGACAACAAAATAATTAGCCTAATGAGCCACTTACTTCAAACGTTTTTAAAAGTGATACATAACAGAATATATATAAAAAATGTGAAGAACAAGTGTCATGGACACAATTTAGATTCCGCGATACCTTAGGCACCCGAAAAGCTCTATTTGCTATAAAAGTGCTTATCCAGAGGTACAGGGATGTCAACTGTGATATATATATTAGTTTTATCGACTACAAAAAGGCATTAAATAGAGTAAAACATGACAAGAATATATCCATCTTCAAAGAAGCGGGCTTGAATGATAGAGACTTGCGAATTATATATAATTTATATTACAACCAAAACTGCCAACATTAAAGTGGATGACCAGTCGAGAGAGACAATCTCCATATATAGAGGAGTGAGACAAGGATGCAATATATCTCCGGTGCTATTTAACATGTACTTGGAGCGTATCTTCGAGCAACACTAAGACAACTACAGGAAAGCAACTCAGATATGTCGCACATATCAGATATGTCTGGAATATAAGCTGGATCGCAATACGAACAAAAGAAAGTACATGGTAGTAAGTAAGCGTGAAATATTAAATACACATATTTTGGTAAACCAACAACCAATTGACAGGGTAAACAGCTATACATATCTTGGTACTAACATAAACAGTCAATGTGAATACTCTACTAAAATAAAATAGTAAAATGAAATAACGCATAGGGAAAGCAAGATCAGCGTTCGTAAAGATGAAGTCTCTTTTCAGAAGTCACGATTTAAGTAATCGAAGTTTCTTTAGAAAAGCTCAAGGCCTTCGAGATGTGGTGTTACAGGCGCATCTTACGAATTTCATGGGTGAATAGTGTGACTAATATTGAGGTCCTACGTAGAATGGGCAAGGAATGCGAGATCACTAACACAATCAAAGAGCGCAAATTAGAATATTTTGCCCATGTTATGAGAAATTAACACAGATATGGCTTATTGCAACTCATTCTTCAGGGCGAGGTATTTGGAAAGAGAGGACCAGGGAGAAGAATATCTTGGGTTTAAAACCTAAGGAAGTAGTTCAACACGTCTACAACCGGACTATTTCGAATAGCTGCAAGTAAAGTTAGAAGAAGATTTCATTTCGTCTGATAATAGACCACACCGCCTAAACTCATAAACATCTACTGAAGAGTGAATTAAAACCACAATGCTACGTATGTGATATTGTACTCAGGGTTCGCCATATTTTACTGGAGTGTCCGTTATATTGTATGGAAAGACTTTAATATACATGAAAAGATACCTTACAACCAATATTAAGTGATGGAATTGATATTAAAAATTTGTTACCATACTTATATTCCATAAATGTAGTAAATAAATTGTAAAACTTTAAATTGTACTACGCCAATGACTCTTTAAGTTTGACACATAAAATAATACAAAAAAAAATAAAGTTCAGAATAAATTTAAACTCCGGTAGTCAAAACATGGGTGGAATACATAATATACCAACAGGTAGGAATTAATAAAAGAGAAAACAAATTAAAACAATAAAAAATATCAGTATATGTACAGTATCACATCCAAATAAAACCATAAAACCGTATATCAGTTAAATAGTTCATTATATTAAAAAAAAAAATGAATTGTCCTATAGTTAAAATATAACTTTAAATGGTTTTTTTATAAACTCTTAAGTATAGGTCTTACCTATATAATATTAGAATAAACATACAAAGATTTGCTCATAAATACACAAAAAGTCATTGTAGAAACAGTTGATTCTTTAGTTTAATATAATAACCAAATATAATAATTTTATGTAAAAAAATTTTCGTCCATGCAGAAGTAATATTATATAATAAATGAATATTTTACCTTTACCAAAGGTTTGCTATATTATAATCAAACATAAACTTTAAAACTTGATGTTACTTTAGTTTGCTCTTGCCTTGCTATTCGTATTCATCCATCGGCAGACTCGTCAACTTAACTCGGACTTTCATTTCAAAGCCACAGACTCTTTGAACTTTATACTGCATGCGTTTGAAATAATTCTACGGCAACACTCAAATAATCCACACGATTAGAAGTTTTACTACCAGCCCACATCCAGCCGACTCATCAAATTTACCGTATTGAAATTTGATACACATAATAATATTGGGTGTCATTTTTTTAGGGAGATCATTTTGGACAAGTTCTAGCGCCAATTGAATTTTTAACCCTGTTTCGAGTGGTTAGTATCGATATGGATACACACTAGCACAGGAGGATCGACGGAATCACGTGCCCTCCAAAGCACGACAAATGTATAATTTTTAGAGATGAAAATATCGTTTATGTGCCGAGATTCGAACTCGTGAGCTCCGGTTTAGAGTGCCAGTATCTGAGCTACGGCCGTCCACATTTAAGATTAATAAACATTATTTAATGTGAAAATAACTTTGCATATCATATATCAAACTAATAAGTGGTAATCAAAAAAAAAATAAAATAATGAAAGCAATAAAAAAATTTTAATAAAAATCATGGGAAACCTTTTTTGATTATTTTTTAGATATTTAGATAAATATTTATTTAAACATTTTCTAATTTATTTCTAGTTTTTTTTAATACTTTATGCTTAAAACTTCTTGCTTGGATGCAATTTCTGATAAAAACATAATAAAATAAAAATATTTTTAGCTGATATTTATTTTAATCTGAACATCTAGTTGTTATACTTTTGAAGTTTTTATTTGTTTTATTAACATGAATGATTGTTTCATTGACTTTTTGGATAGATTTGGAGCTTCTACAAAACGAAGAAGTGACATATAGAATAAACAATAAATGTAACATCATTAGTTAATTTAAAGTTGTGCCAAAACATTCTTAGAAACTTTCGAACAGGTTTAGGCCCCTTTTGCAAGAGCGTCTTCAGCCTTGTGACTCGGTTATGCGTCCACGTCGCACGGTTTGGATCCCTCCCTCCTGGCCAGGAGCTTGGCTAGGAGCAAAGCAAGCGGATGGTTTTCTTCAGCTTGGTAGTCGAAGTTAGCGGATGAGTCAGGAAGAGAATCGTCTCTGCGTCCATATCGCATAAAAGAGGGACTTTTGCCAAATCTTAGAAAGATATCTTTACGTTTTGGGTGCTTTTCTTGGCCTGTCTGGGAGGAGGAGTCAACGGAACGTTTTGAGCGTGTTTTTTCGTCTTGTTCGTGAAATGATCGACCTGGAAAGAATATAAGATAAGTTTAAAATAAATTTTTATTAAAACAATTTTCTTTTATAAAAGGTATATTAATAAAAATCCTAATAGGGCTACATCACAAAACGTTTTCGGAATAAGTATTCCGTCATCAGTGCTATCTGGATGTACATGTTTGAAGTCACTAAATATGTGGGTAGAAACCTTTTAAATGTAGTTTGATTAACTTTGAATTGTATCTTTAATACTCAATACCTACTATGTTTAAGTCATAAAAGGAACTGGTCACATGACAACGTAGGACTCCACTGGGGTTGCTAGTCTTTAGACAAAGAGTCGGTGAGGACTTTTTAATAGTCAGTTGTCAGTTGCTATTTTACAAACACAAAACAATTTAGTATATTGGTTGTATTGAATGTTGTATTGTTATTTAATTCCTATCGTCTATAATTTTTCTGATAAGCACTTAACATAATATGCTATTGTTGTTACCTTCTATTACCTTCTGGTGAGCATTTCTGGATTCCTTTAGGTGTTATGTTGCTTCCTTTTTTTAATCTCGTTAAAAGCTTACAACGCTTACAAACCCATCTGAAATTCGCGCTCTTATAGGCTTTTTATATTTGGCAGGGACATATAAAGCCCATCACCTGAATACAGAAGATATCTGGCAAACTAATGGCAAAGGTATCGAAATATTTAGACTAGTTATATCCTTATCCCGATTTCGGTTTCTTCTAAGATGCATTAGATTTGATGATAAGGTCGATCGTGAAGAACGTAGGAGACTGGATAAATGGCCGTCATCCGAGTATTTTTTGACAAATTGGTAGAAAAGTGTAAATCGGGATATAACTCTTCGCAAAATTTAACATGCGATGAAATGCTTCCTGGATTTTTAGGGAATTTCCCTTGGATACAATATATTCCAAGCAAACCCTCATAGTATGGGCTCAAAATTTTTAGTTTATGTGATGCTGAAATGTATTATACCACAAATATTGAGGTTTATGTGGGTCGTCAACCAGTTGGCCCATTTACTGTAGAGAATTCCCCGAAAGACGTTGTAAAAAGAATGTGTGCGCCAATAAAGAATTCTAGGCGCAACATTACTCTAGATAATTGGTTCATTAGCATTCCCCTAATAGATGTTTTAAAAAAAGAATTTGGATTGACTGTTGTGGTGACCATTAGAAAGAACAAATGGGAACTGCCC